>NW_028301540.1:14902500-15097500 GCF_042242905.1 Orbicella faveolata | reverse complement strand
CATAGAAAATATCTGCCTGTAAGGTGATTTCATTAACTGTTCAAATTAGCAAATCTAATGTGGTTTAGCATTATCGGTACTCTAAGCGACAAGAGTATGCATCATCACAGTGGTCAAAATGTGGTGGACTCGTGAGGCACAGCCAACTGAGTCCACAACAAGTTTTGACCATTTCAAATGGGGCCATAGTACTTCCAGGTCTCACCTAATATAAAGAAGTCTTAGATTTTTACTTTTCTAATGATATATCTGATTGTAACTTCCATTTAAAAAAGCTACCATATGTCCATTTGCAAATATTGATATAATCAATTGTTTCAGTTATCACTTACTCCTGTGTTGTTTCATGGTCAGTCCCTCAGGTGAGGCAGCTGGCCTAGGTGGCACAACAGCTGCCTTTGGTGGGGCTCCTGCTGGTGGCTGCTCCTGGTTCACCTGCTGTTGCAGCAGGGGCTCCTGCAGGTGCTTCTTCTGGGCCCCCTCCTGCAGCAATGCCTATGGGCATTTCTTCATTACCTGTTTCAAAATAATTTGAATAATAATGGTAATTATCACACTCACTAAATAATAACTCTTGGTAGGTAGAACAAGCAACAGCAGGACTGGCACAGCTGGTAGTATAGCAGCAGGTCGAGCAGCACAGCAGCAGGTGGCACAGCGGGCTTCCACTGGGGCCCTACAGGGGCCCTTTACAGATTGCACTGCTTGGGGTTATGGGCATTTCTTCATCACCTGTTTCAAAACAATTTTAAAAAATGAGCTAAACACACTGATTTACAATTCTTGGTAGGTAGAACAAGTGAGAATGTTTAACAAATGGCCATTAGATTAAGGTGACTGTAATTGAGTTTACTTAACATTCCTATTACAATATAGTTAACAATGGTTCCATGCAAGGAAGGGTTTGATACTAAATGATGTTCACAATTAACTGGTGACAACTGCTCATCATGAAGACCAAAACAATTGTATAGGCTATACTCTTTAGCTTACCAATGTTATTTTCAGTTCCACTCCTTGCTAAAACAAAGAGTAATAAAATTCTTAGCAGTCTTTGCATACAACAACAATCTTTATTTCATGCCCAGAAAAATTTTACAATAAAAATAAATACATGCAATGTGAAAAAATAGCAATGAAAAACAGAGCACAGCCACTTAGAAATAGCTAAGGCTAATCGAGCGGTCAGCAAACAGTATGGACGTGCATCATGCTACTATGTACAGTGGTAAAAATTTTAGCATAATACTTAAGATTAACAATAATTGTACAAGAACTTAATTACTTGAGGCAACCAGTTCCCACTTAAATGCCACTCATTCATTTCGGATCGTAACTATGCTGTTTCAAAGAAGACCGTGACATCAATGTACCTTGCAGGTGTGTTTCTTTTTAGTTACTTCATACATTGCCGGTACCTCAGTTGCTTGCAGTGATGTTATTGAAATAAGCTACAGACTAAAATTATTGCTGAAATACTATATATGGCTTGTAAGAATTTCCACTCTGAATGACAGGCACCAGGGTAGTAGTAAAGGGATAGCGTGATTAACAAAGTTAATATTAAAAATAATATTACAACTGGAGAATAACTAGTATATTCCTTCAGTTTTTCTCAAGGGTCATAATACAATGCTAGTGAGTCTCTTTCTGAGTTCATAATCGTGGGGTCCACCTTTTATGTTGTTTCCTCGCTTAGTTGGTTTGGCCAGTTTGCATGCTTTCCCCGCCCGTCTCCAATGTCCTCTTTCTTTTGGACGATTCTAATCCAGTTTTGGGAAATTCCATGGAACGAGGTAAAGACGCTTAGACAAACCTGCAAAAATAACTTTTAAAAGTATGTTAAGACATCAATTATTGGCTTTGAAATGATAAAAATAATGGCTCTAAGTAACTGTCGGCCTACAATGTCACTCCTCCCCGAATGTCTTTCTTAATATTGATAGGTATGATATAATTTTCCAGACTTTCTGAAAGCAAAAACGTTTTGGAATATCTTAACAGTTCAAAAACCCAAAGAGTGGAAGGCAAGTCCGTTGCCTCCTTCATTGTGTGACAGCAAGATCAATGCTACTTGAATTTGTCAAAAATTTTGGCATTAAAATATTGTACCGTTATGTTGACTAAACGTGTGTTTCTTAAGACTTATCTTTTACTGATACCTCTAAAGAGAAAATCAATCGCTTTTTAAATTCAGGTTAGGTTACAGTGTATACATTTGTGAACAAGTTTCGTCGAAAATTAGTCTCAAGTCTAACAATAAAATTATCATGGTGAACAGTTATGCATATGATCTTAAAAAGAGCGAATCTTTACTGGAAAGCTTATGTAATAATAATAATAATAATAATAATGATAATAATAATAATAATAATAGAAATTTTGACCATGTAGATTTTGAGTAAAAGTAGATACTACATTTTGCAAACCTTAATATTTTGGAGGGAGGAAGATAGTTATAGCAGTAGCATAACAACCTTTCAGCTATATTATCAGCAGATAATATTGCTGATGACTGATTACAGAATTTGTCGATCGTAGCTGGTTATAATAGGGAATTAAATCGTATGCTGGTGAAGCAAAGAAAAGCAATGAAAATTAAAAAAGTTATTCAAGAGACATGGCCTTCAGCAAAATCCTCCTAAGCAAGAGCGTACCCTTCCTACCCTCCCTGTCTTCAGCTCTATTATTAGTACATTTTAAAGGGCATCTAAGTCATTTTCTGAGAAGATTGTGGTAGGATTCCTGTCAGGGGAAGTTCTAACATAAGCTTTACCATCCATTGTCCACACACTTCTTATGCATCCATCTCTTCGTCTTTGGTTTGCTGGTTTGATACTTGGTTAAATTCTCATTGAGGAATAGCCGGTCTTTCGATCCCACAGTCAAGGCAAAACTTGGGAACAAATCAGTTGCTTTGATGTTTAACAGCTTTATCCATGCTTTGTAAAGGCTGGTTTTCACTTTATGGCTACAAAACTTTGCAATTATGACACTGTTCTCAGTTTTACGTCTCAGTGTGTGTGAAATTTGGATGTCACTGATTAATATCTTGTACCCTCAACCATAACGAGTTATAGTGGCAAAAGGATTTTTGAAATAATGCAATGTGTGAAAAAATATGTGAGAAATATTCTTCCAAAGTAGCAGTAGCCTGTGCTGTTTTGTACAACTTTCCTTCTCCCTCACTCCGTTCGTATGAAAGAAAATCATTTTCCTTCTCCAGAACGCTGAAGCATAACACAAATACACAAGACTGTAAGGCAGGCAGAGTGAGAGCACCTGCCTGCCACGTTGAAAAAACAAATAAAGGGCAAGGAGCATACCTCGAGAAAGAGACCGGTCGTCAGCAGCGCGAGAAGTATGAGTGTAGAGGGGAGTCATTCTTCTCGCCTTTCTTAAAAGCATCTTGCTTCTTCTTCAAAGCTCTCTCCTGCGCCTTCCTGATCCTCTTCTTGTCGTCCGAATCACTAGCTAACTCCTCCGCCTCATATTCCTTCACTGCAAGCCAACCTGCTTCGCTCTTGTCTGCGAGTTTTATGATCTTCTGACGATGTCGCAAACTTTTTCTTAAGTCCTCACCTTTTTACCAGCTTTGTCGACGTCGTGCAAGCCAAGAAAGTTAGCGGCTTCGTCTACCGTCGCCTGAAGTTCGGAGTTAAACAGGGACTGGTCTTTGTTGCCTTGGAACTTAAGCTTGCCAGCCTTAGAGGCTCTTTGCAATTTTCCAGTTTCACTTGACGATTGCGAGCTTAATCCCAATGAGAGATTTTCAATCTTGTGGTCAAGGTACGTTTTAAAACGTTCGAAAACGTCCTCTGTAGCAGACTCTTTAGGGTTCTTCAAAGTTTCGGGACTCGAGGGCATCTCAAACACGATGAAACAAACAAGAAAACTACAAGCACCGTCGAGTAGTGTCGCACTTGGTGAATATATCACCTATTCACTCCTTATATATATTCCAACTGGAGTCTTGAGAGACTCCATGTGCTAACACAAGATGTGTTAGCATAAATCACATGCGTACTCATGCTGAACGTCCGAAGGAAAATACATTTCTACATGAATGCTGATGACTACTGGGATGGTGATAATGCTCCAGATGATCAAGACCCAAATAACAGACAGCAGTGTAATGACATAATCAGAGATGATAAGGATGTTAGGGATGCCCTCATGGACTACATTGACTAGGAAACACCTCAAGCATCACAAGATAAACAAATAAATGTGAATTCACATAAGTTTTGTTACAGTTCTTGTTCATGAAAAATCATAGCTTATAAGCATTAATCAAATTCGTATTTGCTTGTGTATAATGAGCGTTCAGAACAAAACAGAATGACTCCTTATGAACGGCGATTTATATATAATAATAAAGTTCCGTTGAAAGTTTCCTTTCTCATTGACCTGAGTCATTCCTTGTCGATATTGTTGTTGTTAGCCTAACTGGACTAGAGGAATTGGGTCATAGCACCAAGAAATGTGTCAATGGTTTGCATTTGTTGATTTTCCTTCTGTTGAAAGGACGACATGAAATCCTTCATGTCCTGTCTTTGTTGCTTCATGTCACCCATCATATGTTTAAAGAAGCCGTGTTCCTTGTCTTCCTGGTCTTCCAACCACTGCTGCTTCTCGCTCTTTTTTCTCTCACCTCTTGTCTGTTGATCTGGCTGCTTCTCCTGCTCTCCTCTTTCCGAACTACCTTGAACATTTGTGGAGGTGCCAGTACTTTCTTTGTCTTTTTTCCTGACTGTCCCAGCATGAACAGCGTGTTTCATTGTAACGGCACCTCGGCATCCAAGGACCTCATTAATTTATTGTAGAATATTGTCTGTCAAAGATTGCCCCCAGTCTGCTTTGTATTCCAGTCCTTAGCCTCTTTATAACAGCAGGGCAGTTTCGTCATTTAAGCGAATTGGGTTACTTGCTGCACCAGTTTGTACTTCTTTAAGTTCAGGTTCGAATAGCCTCCTGCTCTCTCAATGAGGGTTGCCTTGTTTTCTTTGTAGAGAGGATGCAACTTCCAAGCCTTGCATTTCAAATCTTCTTTTTGCTGTCTTAATTCTTTTTGCGCTTTGGCATAAAACTGTGATGCATCGTTGACAGGGATCCAAGCTGGATGGGCTATTACCTTCAATTCTTCTTCCAGAGGAGAAGGTAAGACATGGAAAGCAAATTCCAGTGTTTTTTCTGGAAGAAATAATCCAGGACACTCATCCCAAGGTCCCCTTGGAATTTCACGTCTTGCCTCACAACTGAGGTAATGAAGCTCCCTGGTCTCTCCATCTCTTGTAGTCTGGGAGGGGCTTATGATCAAATCTCTCCAAAGGTTTCGCTGATTTCCAATCCTCATTTTCTTGGAAAATGGATACACTGTACTTGTCAGTACACGCTGTTTTTGACGATGTAAATGTGCGATAGTCCTCGCTGTAGCATCCTTTAAAGTTCTTCTCTACGTGCCAAACATTTTCCAGATACTCTAATATATCATTTCTCACTGGCTCGTATGTGGTTTCGTCCTCTCTTCTTCTCTCAACAGAAAGTAAACTAAACAACTTTAAGCTGCTTGCGTTGTTAAAGACAAATTTGTCTTCTGCACCAATCCCTGGAAAGCACTGTATTGGCTCCTCATTGTAAACTGCATTGCCTATGCATTTGCAAACTTTGCTTGCCATGGGTTCCATGTTTTGCTTGTGTTCCTGAACTCTGCAGAGTCCAAGACACTTGGATGAAGGCTCTTGACAGAAAGAGGAAACTTTTATACAATCTAGATGCTGTAGATCAGCAAGGAAAAGATGATAATCTTTCATCAGACAGTGCGGAATGAGTCTCTGTATTTAGCTAGTGCTGTTTGACTTTGGGGTGGGAACTGTTCAAGTTTATCAGAGTTGACTGAAAACTTCTGTTGCTTGTTCACATATGTCGCGTTAAATACCTTCAGTAGTTGAAGATAAGTAAATTTTGTGAATTTACATAATTACATCTTCGTAATTGTTGGTGAAGTAATGGATATACGATGTCCTAACACTTAGTGTACAGTTATGTGTAACATTCAGTATACAAAGAAATAAGGAGTCTAATGTATGCTGCTGATTACTCAGTCCTTATACATCAATATCCTTATATGCCAGTATATTACTCCGTATACATCACATATATGGGCACCTTATATCCCCTAATATTTGTTATTTCATGCAGTGCTAGTAATCGTTAAAACAGGTCATTATCATAGACCAGGGAAAAACTGTATGGTAGGTAGGCATGGTCAAAGAATACTGGTAGGTAAAATTGTATGTATACTTTCTTTTGGTGCAATGGAATACATTTTCATCACTTTGATTTCTGTCATGTAAAAAGTGAATTCATTACAGAGAAATTATTGCTATATTAAACTACAGTGGAACCTCAATTTAATGAACCTCTATTTAATGAAGACCTCGATATAACAAATGATATTCGAACGATATCCCCATATATTTTTTGAGTATGCTCGAGATGGTATGAATAGGTTTATGGGCGACCTTGATATTGAAACGTCGAAGAACGTTTGCGACTCTTTCGGAAAAACCTAGAGACAAGATCGAGAAAGAGGCTTCCAGAGGCATTGTTTACAAGATCAAATGTAAAGATTGTGACTGTGTTTATGTTGGTCAGTCATCACGCGCGTTAAAAACACGTATGAAAGAACACGCAAAGGCTATAGCAACATTGGACAAAAACTCTTTATTGGCCAAACACCATATGCTCAACGGTCACCAAATAGATTTGGAGAACGTTGAAATTGTCGACAGATCATCAGTATGGAAACAAAGACTACTTCTTGAAGCTTGGCATTCCGTGCGAGACAGGAACGCTATAAACGAACACACAGCGCTACCGAACGTGTACAATGGCATTAAGAATTTTTACACTCATTAAGAATACTCTAGAGACTATTGCTCATTTAGTTTTATCACACATCTATTACATATTCTAGCAGGACACCGTTTAACATTTGCATTTTCCATCTTTTGCTGAAGAAGGCAACAGTAGTGGCCGAAACGTCCGATAACCATATTTTTAGCCAGTGACAACCATTTAATTCCTTTCCTTTTTTACCAATTTTTAACAGCCTGGCTGCACACCGAACATTTTTGATATAATGAATTGCAATGTTTCCTTGTTTACATAGACAATTTTCTGTATAACCTCTATGTTGCAACATTTTTAAATCGCTACTCTGAAAGTGTCGTTCTTTTGTAAACAAAAGGTGCGTGTCTGCTCAAAAGTGAAAATAATTGATATCGAAAGCCACCATGCTTAATGAATTGCATCTCAAAATGCAGCACTTCTGGGTGACAAAAATTGCATTGAATTGCATGACAGAAGTCACCTGTGTTACAAATCAATCATTAACTATGAGCTTGATATAATGAACATTTTGATCGTCTCCCCTCAAATTCGTTATATTGAGGTTTTCAGTATAACGAACCCTCAATTTAAACAAATTTGGCCGGTCCCCAGCAACTTTGGTAAACTTGGGTTCCACTGTACCAACAAGACACGAAACCATCTCCAGTGAGCAATGACAATTTAAATGCAGACTTTATTAAACTGGTGATCAACCACTTGTGATTCAATGTGGTTAAAACTGAAACAAACACCAACGAAACAAATGTAAACAAAGCGAAAATGGCGCAAACTAAGACCTGTGATAATAACAGAGACTTACATTTGTAACGCAATGCTCGGACTCCCTATCAACGGCTGAGATGCGGCTGAGATATAGCAACAAACTGCACTAGATGCTTCGACTATGGATACTACCCTCTGATCTGCACTGCAAAAAGTTAAAAATTCACTGCCCAAAAGCTATTTGAATAAATTACACAACAAAATAGCGCCACATTCCAACACATAATACATTACAATAGAAAATGTACTTGCTAACTAACCAGACGCATAAATAACACCATTTTAAGGCATTGCAATCTTACTCTATTTTTATTCAGTTCAATTTCCCATGCAGGGTCTATGATTATGATCTGTAAAGTATTAGACTAGATCAAAAACCAACACAGTCCATGAGTGCCGATGTCATTATCTCTGATATTTCACTCAAATTATTGATGTGAATTGGATGTTTCATGGTCATGTCACATGTTGAAACTGTGAGGTCGCACCTACAGATGTGAGAGCATCCATGGATGAATGAAATTTTAAATCGCTCTTGGAAACCTAATGGCGGTGCAGTTTTTGTTCCAGATATCCACTTTAAAAGACCTTGAATTGTAACAATTCCTATAAAGGAATAAGACTAAGACAAATATGGTCTATGGGATCTATAGGAACTTGATGAAGATCGAAGAATAAGACCAAGCAGACCCATTGTATCCTTTTGAAAACTGTTTTATTTTGCAAATATAAATTACTCAAATTACACATGCTGCTTGAGTGGCAGTAAAGGACTAAAAATAACAGCAACAACCTAAGAAAAGTGCTGGAAACACTGGCAAAACATCACAAAACTGCTTACCGAGTATTGACGGTTACTGAAAGGTCCAAGGTGGAATAAACGGGAGTATAAACAGCTCCCAAAATATGAGTTTTCGACAGGCACAGACAACAATACAGAATCTGTTTCCTTTTTTTGGCGCAACTGAAACTCCCAGGATGTATGCAAAGGGAAACAGCTGGGCAGAAACTAAGGTGTTGAGCATGGGCCTTAACATGCTCCCCTCTGAACAAGCTAAAACTTAAGTGAGCATTCAACGGAATAGTTAAGTAATACAATTCTAAACTCAGTGATCCGAGTGTTTAATGTTTGAAGGTTCAGGGTCACTTGCAACACTCCAGTTCACTTTGACTCCTCCAACAGGCACAACTTTGAAACAGGGCATAGCATTTAGCTCTTGCTCTTGACGTCAGCTGCACAAACTAAACCATCCAGGCCTTGAAGCACTGGTACTCAGTTGAGCATCCAATGACCATGTGAGACATTCTCTGTAACCACAATGACAAGATTGTTCATTGCTAAGTTTCTTTGTTTAAGGATCCACTTCTTGTGTTCTTGGAGCAGGCTTAGATACTCGCACAGCCATGTGGTCCAGAAGTGAAATGGATCTTCAACTTTGAAGACTCCGGATGGTGAAGTGATCCCTTGACCCTGCTGAAAAAGATGACTGGGGGTAATGCATTCCCAGTCGCTTAGGTTGTCACTACTTAGGCACAATGGTTGACTGTTTAGTTTCCTGACTGTGTCAGCAAACACGGTTCTGAGGGTCTCTGCAACAAAGGCCTGAGGATTACTGAAGATGGCCTTCATGGTGTTGCGGACACACCTGATAAGTCGTTCCCACACTCCAGACATGTGACTGGCTGTTGGGGGCTGAAAATGCCACTTGTCAAGGGGTTGTCAATGCCACTCAGCATCCTCCTCGAGTAGACTTCTCGCGATGATCTTCTGGTAAATAACATGTTGGTTTCATGTCGTGTCATTGTATTGAGATATAATTATATTATGTAACAAAAAACATTGTTGATGAGGAATCATCTTGTCAGGCAGTGCAAAAAAGGAAACTCACAAATTGGGTAAAAGATTGAATTTCAAAGACTAGTTTTATTAGTGTTCAACCTGGGGTGTTCAGGTAATAAAATTATTTTGTATGTGTGTTAGTGATGAAGTAACATGGGGTCAGGCATTCTTTATCTTTTTCACTTACTCACTTTCCTGGTAACTCCTACCTTTCCAGATATTTATTGGATACTCGAATGGGCAAGTGATTGAACATGAGACTAGCACAGAAGAAAAAATATTTTTGTACCAGCCAAAAACTAAAAAATCCCGTCCACAAGAAGGTATCAGTTTTTTCCAGTTTCCTCAATCTTCAGATGCCAGTATCAAACTTGGCATATCAACAGGGCTATCCCTCATTCCCAAAGTTCAAGTCCAATGTACTTGACATTGATTACTGGGATTCTTTTCATTAGGCAAAAGACAGGTTTTGTAACTGGAAAGCAGAACACTGATTCTTTAAGTATAGAGAGGAAACTGTCTTATGTTGATCAGTACAGTAAATGCTTGGATTAGCACCCAGCTTAAAATAAGCACACCCCCCCCCCAAAAAAAAACAAAGAAAAAAAGAGATCAATAATTGAATGGCTTGGTGCAAGACTGACGTAAGTGACTTTTTCAGGTGAAAAATGATTTTTTTGTTCAAAAGCGCCTGAATTTTTGCGTGTCGTCTTCAATTGAGTAGAAGAGCATAGCCCCGTATATTTTTTTAGCTGGTTTGCGCTTTGTCTTCGGAAAAAAAGAAAGAAACATTAGGACAACGGTGACTTCAAAACAATAATACAGGGCCACAAAACGAAATGGATGAACATGGGCCTTAGAGAAAGATGAGCCTATAGCTTGACAGTTACAGTAAAGGTAACATAACCCCACGGCTAGCGTTAGACCTAAACGCAAACCCTAACCCTTGGCCTAGGTTTAGCATTTAGTGTTAGGGTTACCGTTTTAGTGCTAGGGTTTAGGGTTAAGGCTAGGGCTAGGGCTAAGGCTAGGGCTAGGGCTAGGGCTAGGTTCCTGTGTCGTCCTGCCCACTCTGTGTGTTGTCCTGCCTACTTTCGTGTGTTGTCTTGCCCACTGGTGTTGTCTTGCCCCCACGTGTGTGTTGTCTTGCCCACTTAATGTGTTGTCCTGCCCACTTTTTTTGTTGTCTTGCCCCCTTTGTTGATTTGCCCACTCTTCTGGCTGGGACATTGAGGGTTTTTTTTCCTTAGATCCTGTGCATTATGGGTGAATTGTCTTAAATTTGGACACATTATTTCTTTTGCCATCAGAAATCTCTTGAGGGTGTTGGTTAGGGCTAGGATTGCGAATTCATGTTTGCCATATTTGGAGATTTTGAAAGTGTCTAAAAGACTTTCTTTTACTTAGTTTATAGCTACAAGAACTATTGTCGCGATAAACTAAGTAAAAGAAAGTCTTTTAGACACTCAAAATTTGATTAAAAGGTTTATGCAACCTCTTTAGACAAAAATCCAAGATGTGGGCCATCCACAAATGAAATCTTTAAAATGGCAACAAAAAATATTTTGTGACGCAAAATTTTTTTCATAGATTTAGCAAGTGGCAAAGGATATACTCAGCGAATGTTAAGGATTTATTTGTTTTTGACAGGTGTCATTCAAATGGACAAGCACAGTTAGCATGTTGGAAAATGATGGCATAATGGAAATGTAGCAGTAGTCATGCACTTGGAGAGTAAACGATTTTATTGAGCTATCTGGTAAGTTACATTAATTATAAAGTTTCGAAGTCTGTTATTTCACTCCTTCAGGTAAAACCCGTGTCCTTTTTTTCAATGTTTATTGCTGAAGATTAAACTTGTTAAAAACGTAATGTAGCCCCTTTAGTCTGGCCTTTCCCCTTAAGGCCTGTCCGGCAATTATAGCCAGAATAGCTCTTAGGGTCATGAAGGCACACAAGCCTCTCAACCGCGACAAGGTAGAGCTACTGTGAGAGGGAACACACACACAACAAACACAAGGACGTCACAACACCCTTCACTTTCATCGAGCTATTCACCTCAATAGGAATCGCCCTCAGATCCGGGGACAAACATATACATTACAATACATGACATAAATACAAACATTTATACACTTTTTTTTGTTTTTTTTTGTTTTACCTTTTTTTTGCTTTTGTTTTTAGACTTTTTTTGTTTTTTATGTTTTTTTGTTTTTCTTTGGAACGACTTACAAGCAGAATGAGAAGATTTGTGGGGCACTCCCCAGGGGTTGGTTACCCTAGCTTGTGTTTGATCCCTGACGAATATCTCAGACATTTTGCGTTGTCGTTTACTATATTATTTGTAGCCACATCCACCACCGGGACGAACCCATTTTAATTTTTTTTTTTTTACTTTTAGCCAAACTCAACACGACACCACACCCACCACCGGGACCAACCATTGCGATGGACAATTACTTGTTCAACCTCTTCATGATGCTCTTCACTTTTTTGTAGCATCTTGTGAATCCCTCCTTATCGCAGATGGCTGCAAGGCGTTCGTTTTTTAAGAACAAGACTTTCAGCTCCCGTTTGGTTGGGCACTTTTTGACCTTTTTGAATTCTTTTTCAATGGTTTTTGTATCTGCCTCATCCCAGAACTGCCGGCTGCCAGATTTGAGTGAGGATTCCACGTCGATCCCTTCAAGCCATTCATCCACTTCTACTCTTTCCTCTGGCAAATCTTCGACATCTTCTGACGGCCTGCTGGCTACAAGGTAGTTGACAAAGTTGGTCACTTGTTTAACTTTTGACTTTGATGTTATAAGTCTTCGCAGGACAATTGTCGTGCACATTTTATTTCGGACCGTCTTCAGCTGTTGCGTAGCTCCTTTCTCTATCTCCTTTGAAAAGAGTCTTGTTATCTGTTCTTTCTCCCTCAGGGTTAGTGGACTTGGTTTGCCAGGGGTCTGTTGCATGATGGTAGGTGGGATAACGTTTGTCGAGGCTTCTTCCATCTCACTTTCTCGTCTACTGTCTTGTGTGCTTGGACTAGGAAGAGCATCATTGTTTGTCATTTCTTGAAGACTACTCTGTTCACTCGGCTCAGGTTCTTCTTGACTGGCATCATCCTTTGTCGCTACAGGAGGATTATTTTCTTCACTTAACTGAGGATTTTGTTCAGAAGCCTGATCCTTAGAGGCTTCTGATTGTGGCACTTTCTTTTGATGTGACGTCCTTGATTACGTTCATTGCCCATGATGCCGTCTCTGTCAAGTCTTCTCTTAAATAACAATTTCGAGACGACCTCTCTCCATGGCACAAGACTTTCTGTATGTTGCCTATTTCCTGTGGAGCGTGCCTTTTGGTCACGGTGGTTACAAACTTTCTCACTGATGTTTGGCTGATTCTTTTGTCCTTCCTCACACCACTTTTCTCCCAGAAGGCTGCAAAACGTTTGCCAATGGTGTTATTTTGGAATTGTTCCCCGTCAGTTTTAACAAAGAGATGCTCTACGTCAGTTTTTGCAAACATAGGTCTGATCTTCTTTACATAGACTTCCATGAGCATTTGGAGCTCTTTGTCCATCCCTAAAGCTGCTGGGCCTGCTTTGGATCGCTTATGCTTCGGAATTAGCATGATCCTGTTGCCATCTTTCTCCTTTTCACCGTAGTAGTACTCTAAAAGGGCATTTTCCAAAGGGCCAGGTCTTGAGCCCACGAGCAGCGCAAGTTTTACTAGGAGTAGATCGCGTGCATCTGTAAATTCTTGAAGTGAGAGTTTTTTCCCTGCTTTTGCCTCATTTAGTGCTTTTATTCCTGCCCTGTAGGGTTTGGATTCCTCAAGTCCCTTAAGGTCAGCTGGTGTTAGAATAGTGTCACACTCTTTTAGGAAGCCGTGGTGCTGGATGTGTTGCGTTTCATTGTCAACAGTTGCCCTCCAGCCTTTCAGGGCACTAATGGTTTCTTTGAATGTGTCCAGATAATTTCCATGCAGAGGTGGCATGTCTTGTTGTATCGATTGGAGGTGACAAACATGTAAAACTTCTCCAGGCTCGTCAAGTAGGATGTTATTGTACCTGGCGCTTTGGTGTTGTTTTGGAGATGTGGGTGTACCCACTTTGTCCATACAATGTCGCCAAAATCGTTTCCCAGAATAGTGATGTCGTCACCATTTGGATCGAGTGCCTTAAGGATATTTTGGACTTGACTGACATGTTGGAGCCGATTTTGAAGTTTCTTGTACCCGGCTGAGGGTAGTTGAAGAAAGGAGAAGAACCCACAGAGCCATTGGTGACGGGCATTTAAGAATGTTGTGGCTGAATAGTACTCTGGCTTCTTAACCTTTTTCAGATCAAGTTCTTCCTCGTCGTTAGCTTCCTCTTCGGACTCTTCATCAGTTTCGTCTTTGTCTTCTGGAAGCTTTCCACTCTGTTCTCCTTCACTTTTATCTTCTGCAATTGGTTCCGCAGCCTCCTCGTCCGTTTCATCTTCTAATTCTGCTGCTTTTGCTTTGTCTGGCATAATCTTAGTTTTCTCACGTTGGTGTTGTATTTCTGTCTTTTCAGGGGTAGCTGGTTTCATGCTCAGCAACATGTCAAGCTCTTGTATGCCCTTGTACCTCTTTGCGCTCTTCAAGTGCACCTTGTATGCAACGTCTGTGCTCTTTAACTTGTGTGCCTTTGTCAAATGCTGGGTTATGTAGGTAGTGATGGTGTTGCATCCAGGCACCGGGCACCATTTTCTAAATCTGCCGGGTCTTCCAGCTTCTTTTTTAGAGGTGGTTAGTGGAGGCCCCCTGAGACTCTTCCCTGCCTTTAAAATAGCAGCAGCCCTTGGGACATCGCTCTCTTCTAGCTGCTTTCTGGTCACATGACTCTTTAGATGTCGCTTGATGTCTTTCACCTTCAGCCCGCATCCTGGAACTCTACATTTTACTGCCACGTGGTGACTCCTTTTTTTGGATGCAACAGTTTCTTCATCCGTTTCCTCCAAGGCTTCCTCTTTGTCATCTGAATCGTTGCTCTCGGATGCCTTTTTGATCGTCAAGTCAAACTTCGCCTTTAAGGTTGACTTAGAGTTACTGACTTTAGCGTGTTTCTGACTTGACTCTGCTTCTTTGGTTTCAGTCAGTTTCCTCTTTCTTGTGTAGCTTTGTCCTTCGGTTTTCATTGCATTACTTGTTTCTTCATTCCAAGAAGTTCCCTGGCTTTGAGACTTTTCAACTTTTGCATTTGCCAGGTCACCCTTTATTGCAGCCATTATCTCCTTCTTTTCTTCTTTTACAGCATTGATATCATGATTTCTTTTTAGGTCTATTGCAAACTCCTCCCTCGCTACGTGAGTCATATATTTGATTGCTAATCCGGAGTTTAATGTTAGCGCTTGCAAGCCGAGTTCTTTGGCACACAAAAAGGAAAGGGCAGCATCCTGATAATCAGCTTGCAAAGTTTCTCTTGTAATTGCAATTGGTTTAAGATACTTGACGTGCCTCCGTGGACTCTCTCTCTCTCCTCCTTTCTTCCCCTCTTCTGCCTCACTTTCTGTCTTGTCTTCACCTTCAGTCATACTCTCTTCACTTGAAGAGTTTGGTTGATATGACGGATCCAGTACCTCGTCTTCGAATTGCTCCTCAATGTTTGTTTCTTTCCTTCGGTTTTCTTCTATGAAGTCCATCCACGATGTCAGCTCACTGAGCTCAGAATTCAGCGATTGGCAGACGTCTTGTCCATCAGGTTTAGAACTAAGCGCTTTCTTTTCTGGATAGTACTTTCTAGCCACGAGCGTAGCCATGGCCATTGTCAACTGATTCACTACTCTCAAAGTTGTATTTTGCATGTAGATAGCAGTTGTGGCGATCTCATTTGTCCTGCTGTAGTCAAGCTGCAATGACATGTGACTCGGCACCCGTTCTATTGGCTTTATTTTTAAAGAAGGCATCCGCTCAAAGTCTAGTAGCTTAAGGGTTTCGTGGTCTCCATTTCGGGCATCTACCAGTTTCTCGACATACCAATTTAGATTCCTTACGAACCTTCCATCATTCTCTTCGCCAATCTTCTTACACCAATTGACAGCGTCCTTGCAAACATGGCTCATTTTGACCAAGACATCGTCTTTATCAATTTGAGGCTTAATGGTTGTTTTCAGCTGATCTTTTTCTAGAAATTGGGCTAGCGCCATTAAGTTTTTTGCACTGTTCTCCAAACAATTCAATCCCATTTTCACTCCTGCTACGTATACTTTCCCTCCTACATTAAGGCATGTGGTAATTGCCGACCTTTCGATCTCTTTTATTTCAGGGACTTTTGCACTCTCCACGTTCTCCAAGAATAGTTTTTTGATGGCATCTTCATCTCCCCACATTCCTAACTGTGCCAAATGCTTCACCCGATCCATTCCATTTAACTTCGCATCCATTTTCTTTGAGTAGCCAAAGAGCTAAGGGGAAAACATTTACCTCCATGTCTATACTTTGATATCTCATAGAGAATTAAACGGTTTGATGCAAGAATGCATCAGCAGTTAGCCCCTTATATGTAGTAATTGTTCCCTAAATTTCAGCCGAAACACTTACATTCTCTTTGAGTTATGGACAGTTAAAATTTGAGTCATAGTACTTACAGATATCTTAGTGCCGAGTGAAACCAACAACCTGAACAAGAGCCCTTGCTCCATTTTATAATGTGTGAATTTGAAACACTGGCATAATATCCTCTAAGACTTTGAGGAAGTTAAAGCCTTACCTCGTTTTCGTGTTAAAAAACCCCTAAGGGCATGGTACCGACAAACTTGTGTCCGCCATTTTGTATAAAACTTAAACCGCTAATAACTTTGCAAGGATTTTATCATATTTTACAAAATTTGGTATGCACGTAGCCTATGTTAAGGCCTATCTAACATGACAATTTGCTGGCCAAATAGTTAAAACCTGGCAAAGTTATTAAGGTGTAACGTTTCGACACAAATGACGTCATAACTAATTAACAAAGGAACCGATTTCACAAAAATGAACACCAAACGGTTCCTTACAACATGAACAAGCATAATATAACATCAAAACATCAATAGAAGGTCCTCAAGTTCTAATAACAAGGTCCTTCAAACACATAGTGGTCAAACAGTGCACCCTTAAACTTTGACCATAGCCTGTGCAGAAGCAACCGTTTTTTATGGGAAGAAAATGTTTAAGAAAGGTGCCTGAGCACCTTAGACACCTCTCCCGATAGTTTGATTGCTTCTGCTCAGTGTTCTAAGGGTGCCAAACAGCAAAAATAACGGAGCTCAAAAAAAGTGTACTTACCCTTCCAAGGCTTGTCTTTAATGGCGGTTTTGTAGGTCTGCAAGGCGTTCTTACACGGTACTTGAACAACTTTGATAACGTGTACAAAAGTTACGTTTTAACCAAACATCTTGAAAATCACACAGAGTATAGCCAAGTGATTGCTCTTTCTTGTCATAAGTTGAATAAAAATTTTGAGGTTGATGGGCAGCTGTCAATCAAGCGCAATTTTCATAAGTGATATGGAAAAGCTTATTTCGTGAAACCATGGTTAAAATTGTCAGACCAGGAAAGCGGAGATCTTGACCTCTTCATTGGTGAAAACTGCATATGAATCGGCCCATTGTGGAATTTTTTATCAATTTTTTTATTAACAAAGATAGGTCTGCAATGCGTACTCTCAAGGTACTTAAATAACTGTGAAAAATGTTAATTTACTTTCTTTTTAATGAATAAAGCTGAATATCACAGACGATATAGTCTAATAGTTCTTATTTGTTTTGATTAGTATTAATATTGGCTTTAAAAAAATGACATAATGTTTCCCACACTGTGTGTTGTCTTGCCCCCACTGTGTGTTGTCTTGCCCCCACAGTGTGTTGTCTTGCCCCCACATGTGTGTTGTCTTGCCCCCTTCAAGTGTTGTCTTGCCCACTATGTGTGTTGTCTTGCCCCCTTTGTTGATTTGCCCACTCTGCTGATTCTGACAGTGAGGGCTTTTTATACGTGATTTCACATTTTATACGTGATTTGGCTTCATCAAATGATAGTTGTCAACATAAAGAATCTTTTGAGTAGGTTTGTATAGGTTTCTGCATGTGTGGTTGCTAGGTAATGGAGAAGTTCAATTTCCCATACAAAGTCTTATAATGAGTCAAGTAATTTCTCTAACTCAATTGCAAGTGCAAAGTGCTATATCTTCCTTTGCTTTCATTGGAATGCCATGAATTTTCAATATGTTACGGCATTATCCAAGTGCAAAGATCTGTGAAAAATTCATTGAATTCCAATGAAGCAATAGCGTACTACAGCCTTGCAAAGTTTGACACTAGATTGTCACAGAAAAACGCTTTTTTAAAAAAGGCATGTCTTCAAAAGGTGATGATTCCATGAAGTTTATTTCAAAAAATTTTGGAATGTGTATCAAACATGGCTATTGTATAGGAGTATTTGCTGTAAGAACATCACATGAATATATTGAAACGACAATGAGTTAAGCCTCTTTAAAAGCAGATCTTCAAAATGTTCACCTAATTTGCATAAATTTAGAATCTCGATGATATCTCATCAAATATTCGACAATACTCTACCAAACTTTTTGGGCTCACTTTGCAGTTGAAGTTATTGAAACTCAAGAGGTAAGTCGCGATTTCACTCAATAACTTTGTAGTTATAATCTTTTAAACATAAAAATTTTCTTGACTTTAAAAAGACCTATTTTAAACATGTGCAAAATTTAGACTTCTCTATCTCTGTTGCAATGCTGTCAAAAAAGTTGAAAACTTTCAAAAAGTTTAATGCACTATTCAACATTATAATGGAGAAATTTCAAAGAAATTGATTGAAATGTTAATTTTTTATAACTGTTTTTGGCAACCTCCTTATATGTGTTGTCCTGCCCACCCGCGTTACCTTTATGAACGATTTTCTCCTAAGCATTGCAAGGGCTAGGCTTCTAAAGGCTATCAACATGTAGTGCGTAAAAAGACCTTTTTAATGATATATAAACATTAAAAAACTTTTTAAAAATTAAAGGAAAAAAATCAGTAAAAAAAAAATAAGCTTTGCCCACCCAAAAATTTGGAGAGGTGTTTTCGTGGAAAACTAACTGTAAAAATCGTTCTTTTTGACAGAATAAGTTGAAACTTGCAGGAATATCATGAAAGTTCCATAGTTACATCGTGTCCAAATTTCAGCGCTAACCCTCGCATTTTAAAGAAAATGATATTTTTTAAATTCATCTGAGTTCGACTTTGGGAAAAAAAAGTCAAGAAACCATCTCAAGTGTAGTATACATGCTATAACTAGCCAGCATTTTTTTCCTTCGAAATTTTTCAAATTTCTATTTAGCTAGGGTTAGCCCCAGGGCACCCGTGGAGGTCCTTTAATTGGTCTTAAACATATCCTGCTCAATTCTCATGAAAAAAGGCAATTTTCTTCATGTATTCTCCCATCTGTGTTGTCTTGCCCACTTTGGTGTCTTTGACCCCCTGTAATTTACAGAGAATTTAATGTTGCGTTTTGAAATTCCTCTGCAAGGTAGACAAGGGCCTAAACTACAGCACTGCACATTCCAAAAGTTGTAAAATGTTAAGCCTGTCAGACAACATTGGCTAGGGCAACTCGTGGGCAGGACAACACTTCAGGAACCTAATTAGGGTTAGGGTTAGGGCTAGGGCTAGAGCTAGGGTTTAGGGTTAAGGCTAGGGCTAGGGCTAGGGTTTAGGATTAAGGCTAGGGCTAGGGGTAGGGCTAGGGTTTAGGGTTAAGGCTAGGGCTAGGGCTTAGGGTTAGAGTCTCTAAACACTTTGTGGTAGGGTTAGTTCTATTTTGGTGCTAGCCTAGGAAAAATAATAAAAGAAGAAAACGCATCATTTCATAAACACAGCATGCATGATCGGGAATCTAAATAAAGTCAACGACCAGTGTCTATTAGCGGTGGTTACCTATCTTCTGAGAGTGAAACGTTTTGCCATCAGTGAAAACATGAAAGTCGTTTAGAACAAAAAAGAGTTCGGTTTGCATTCTTTCGGAAAAAAAAGTGAAAATCACTAGCGAAATGCGACATTTCATAGGTGCTACTGTGATGATGTAAAACGTTTTGAAATGCAATGTGCTATAACAGCGATGCTTGCCATTACTTTGACTGCGTGACGAACAACAAATACCTTATAAAACATATTTCGTGAAACGTTTTGCAATCAGTGAAAACATGAAACTCCTTAAGAACTAAAAAGAGTTTGCTTTGCATTCTTTCAAAAAAAAAGTGAAAATCACTGGCGAAATGCGGCATTTCATAGGTGCTACTGCGATGTAAAACGTTTTGAAATGCAATGAGCTATAACAGCGCAGCTTGCCATTACTTTGACTGCGTGACGAACAACAAATACCTTATAAAAGATATTTCGTGAAATGTTGCCACAAGGAATTAACGCTTGACATTCGAAGAGAGACGATTTTTCCGAATTACAGTACTTGAACGGCTGAGTCAATCTGAAATTTCTCCGTCTCTGCGATAATTAAATACCCTGTATATTTGTGAAAACGCTGAACTGAATCTAAGCGGGAAAACCCGAAAACAAACGGAAAATATATAGCAAAAGGAATGGCGTATTTAAAGACAAAAGACTTACACTGTTGTCTCTTTCTCTTGCCATCTTCTAACCTCACAAACGAATCATTCCATTGGGATTCCATGATAATAAAGGCAAGCGATCGAAAGCCGCTAGTCCATAATATGATTGGCGTTTGTTTCCCCCAGTTCCCAAAAGGTCAACTGTCACACTGTAACACAACAATGGTCAACAATCGCGACTTTAGATCAATCATTTCTCTTACATGAAAACACTGGCCATTTATTCCTGGAAAGAATCGGGGCTTAGGGCTATTTTTGTCTAAATGAAGTAATACATTACTTTTCTCAGTGAAAAAAATCTTTTCTGTCGATTGTGTTTCAATTAATATTCCGTTGGCTGCGCGAAATGTAAGTTTGTCACGTTTTCCATTGCCGACTGAGATCAACTGACCAGACCTATCGAGATCCATTAAAGATTATTATGGGATATCCCAGAGCAACTTCAACACGGCAAGGCCTACGGGCCGAGTAAACAGATTTTTTTAGAGTCTAAAACCACTTCTTTATTTCCAAACATTCAGCACAGCAACATGTGGCAAATGGGCCACTTCTCGCCATCGACTCATTTTTTGGCATGAGAAGTGCTTTCAAACTCCTCGCCTGGCTTCAGTGTGCCTTCGACCGCTTAGCGATCTTGGAACAGCAACACATCTCGCTTCTTTGAGATATGCTAGTGACTTACGGGTTTCCGGACTTAATGAAGTACTTTCACTGCCAGGCGGGCGCAAATATGAGTCAAATAAGCGGACTTCACGCAACAGGTGAGGTTTCAACTTACCTGATCGAAAGCTTGACGTTGTCTTGCGTGCCAAAACAATGCAAACGCAAGCTTACGTCACAACGTAGTTGAAGAAATTCATTTCCAGATCCCATCTTTGAGCGAGTACCAAAATAGAACTAACCCTAGCACAAAGTGTTTAGAGACTCTAACCCTAAGCCCTAGCCCTAGCCCTAGCCCTTGCCCTAGCCTTAATCCTAAACCCTAGCCCTACCCCTAACCCTAGCCCTAGCCTTAACTCTAAACCCTAGCCCTAGCCCTAACCCTCGCCCTAGCTCTAGCCGTAGCCCTAGCCCTAGCCCTAGGCATAGCCCTAGCCCTAGCCCTAGCCCTAGCCTTAGCCCTAGCCCTAACCCTAACCCTAGCCCTAGCCTTAGCCCTAGCCCTAGCCTTAACCCTAAACCCTAAACCCTAGCACTAAAACGGTAACCCTAACACTAAATGCTAAACCTAGGCCAAGGGTTAGGGTTTGCTTTTAGGTCTAACGCTAGCTGTGGGGTTATGTTACCTTTACTGTAACTGTCAAGCTATAGGCTCATCTTTCTCTTAGGCCCATGTTCATCCATTTCGTTTTGCGGCCCTGTATTATTGTTTTGAAGTCACCGTTGTCCTAATGTTTCTTTCTTTTTTTCCGAAGACAAAGCGCAAACCAGCTAAGAAAATATACAGGGCTATGCTCTTCTACTCAATTGAAGACGACACGCAAAAATTCGGGCGCTTTTGAACAAAAAAATCATTTTTCACCTGAAAAAGTCACTTACGTCAGTCTTGCACCAAGCTATTCAATTATGCCTCTACAAAAAAAGGATGGATTACATGTCATACATTATGTATACCTTCAATGAATAACAACACAATACAAATATACAGAAAAACTTTGTATTTTGACCAAAAGTTGAAAAATTCCCCTTTAGATTAATGCCCTCTTCAAAGTAGCCTCCACTCAGGAGTCAGAAGTTTGAATCAATCCTGGAATTCGCGCATTAGGATACATCTAGTACCAACCATTTTAGCTGTTAAAATGTAGCAAATGCAAAAATGACCAAATAGCTTAATTTTGCTTTTTAAACTTAACATTTTGTCAATGTACAGTTCATTATGGCTGGGAAAAGTGCCATCCAGTTGTCCAGGACTAGTAGATTCTCTGCCCTTTACTTGCTTGCCTGATGGGCAAGGGATCATTAAATTAAAGATAGAGATGCAACTGCACACAAGAACTTATTTGCGCTAACATCTTAGCACACAAAGATCCATATTAAAACGGTACTCGCCAAGGTGCATATTTTTCCAGCAGCAGCACTTGCAGTAAGAAGTATTAAAACGACAAATTCTTAACTCTTGACAATTAAACTCTTAAGCTCAGTTCAGACAACGAACTTTTCATGAGCCAAACTTAATTCAAATTTGGACTAACCCAAATTATGAAATGTACGCCTGTTAACTCAGACAATATTGGCAGGTACCATTTGAACAGCTTAAGAAAATGTTTCAAACGTTTGATGGCAGCCGTTCGAATGACAAAGAAAAAGTAATGGACGGATGCACATTTTGAAGAAACTTTGAATTCTTTGATTGGCATGAGCTGCTGTTTACATGTTCTACAAAGTATTTATATCGATCAAAACGTAAAAATAAATATAGCCAAAGAAGTTGATTCTTACCCGTACTGACGAACAAACAAATCGTAGCATTACTAGACCTTGCTATGTATTCAGCTACCGTTACACAAGAGGTCCTGGGAAGTTCTTAATGATGTGATTAATATTAAGCTGTAAAGCTAAGCCATAAAAAGTCTAAACCCTGTTGTGGTCATTCTTGGGTTTTTGTTCATGAATAAATCAGTCAGTAGATTTTGTCACTGAGAGTGGGAAGATTTCGGTCACATGCTAAGCAACATTGATGGTGTCTCAAAATAACTTTACAGATTGAGACAAAGATGAGGCCTTTGGCTTTTTGTTGGTTTATAATTAGGGGTATCGAATGGTCTTTGTGAGCATTTGCAAGCATGTGAGCAGTGTGTTTATTTTTGCGAGCACAACCAGTTGTTAAATTGTTCTTGCGAGCAGCAAGCATTTTAGAAAATACAGATGGTGAGCAGCGAGCACCTCAGAAAAATACAGATGGTGAGCAGCTAGCACTTCGAGTCCTTCATAAATTTTCCGCTAGCCGGAATCTCTCTTTTATTAATAGGAAATGTTGTTTTCGCCAAGTGATAGTTGGTAATGTGGCTGAAAACCTCCAAATCAGAACAATAGGTGCAAAACTAGGGTGGTTCCAACCAATCCCAGCAGCTTACAGCCAATTGTGCACTGGTTGGTGTCAAATTACGTCACGTAGCTTCACGTGAGTCAGTGGATGGATGCTCAAGGATCTCAAGAACTTCAAGAGCTGTCAAGGAGATCTAGATCCAAAGCCCACAATCTAAAGTTTTCCATCTCTTTCTAACCTGACGCTAAAATGGAAGGTATGTTTTTTGGTTATATGGTTCTTATTTAATGTAAATAAGGTGACATTCAGTCTAACAAGCATTTTGGGCTTTAGTTTTGATGATCGGCAAACTAGTTTCCCATTGAGTGACTGAAAAAAAGTTAATGCAATGAAGCTTTATTTATTTGGAGGCTTCTAGAATCTAACCAATTACAGCCATACAGATCTGACAAGCTCTAGTATTAGCTCAGAAGGTTAAATAGGACTGGTAATAATAGTATTTCTCTGGATTAAGACTAGATTACTTTCTGCCTTTATGGGTGCCTTTTGATAAAAAATTCCTACATTTCATGTTTCCGCATGACATGGAAACATGTCTCCTTGTTTGGCTAGGCATTTAGTTTTTGATCAAAATAATCAAAGCAACTTTTCATTGAAGAATTTCCCTGAGCCAGTAAAGCCCAAACAACAGAGGGTTGTTATTAAAATTGCTTTGTTTAATCGGGTTTAACATGCCACCTTCGGCATCAGGTTATAATAGTTATTATTACTAGTGCCCAGGAAGCTTCCAAGGTTGACAAAACCGCTACAAAATGCAGGCCAATTACACTGTTTCAAAACATGACTCCGTCCATTTTATTTTCCATTGTCCACTGGAAAATCCATCATATCTAGAAACCCTGATGATTTGCTCAAATAAATGTGAATTTAGATCACAGGAGATTATGTCACCTCCCGTCATGTTGGGCTTCCTCTTCATAACTAAATTTCCTGGTAAATAAATCGTGTTACGGTCACGTTTTAGCGTTCAAGCGAAAGAAGGCTTAAGTCATTGGGTAAAATACTCGGGAAACTGATTAAAGAAACAACAGTTGTAAGGCTAGCTTCAAGCAATGAGAGTGAATCTACTGAGGGAAAAAGCAAAACCAGTATTAACGGAAATAAAATCTTTTGGGTACTTGTTAATAATCTAGGACTAAACGTTCTTTTTTCCTCTGCTTAAAAGAAGAATTTTACCCATGTTTCTGATGCGATTTCGTAGGAGCATCACTTATCAATTAATTCCGAAAGTGTCAAAAACTTCTCCAGTTGAGCTGCTGTGGGAAGTCCCCTGGAATATATCAGTTCTAATACTTATTTCCGCACTTTTGAGACTTTTTAACTTGCCTTTCTCCTTTGCCTGTAAAGTAAACATGTACATTGTGCTTTGTTGCTTTTGCGCTTCCAACCAACCATATGAATTTCCAGCCAAATCTGATTGGTTCACATTTATAGTATGACACAAGATAACTTAGTTAATGACAGGTAAGCAAAAAAGGGGCAGCAGGAGACTTGTGAGGTAAATGTGTCATGCTTCCTTTTTTTTCCCTTCCCCCCTTTCTGGCGCCAAAAAAAAAAACGCCTGATCGCAGGTTAGGTATGCGTAACAATTTTTTCAGTTTTCTTTTAGCAACTTTCGTTCAAATATTACCGGACATATTCCGCATATAAATGCTGCATTTTTGCGCAGTATTTTTCCCAGCATTTTTTTTCAAGAAAGTATTGGGAACTTTTTGTTTCGGGTTTTGCTTCATGTAATGAAAGGATTTAAGTTATATTCTTTTGAATGAACAGGTAGTTCTGATGGTGATTCTAATCATTCTGTGACTTTCTCGAAAAAGATGAAAAAGAAGAAAAAGACCAAGAAAGAGAAAAGAAAAAGAATGAAGAGAAGGATGTAGACGCAAAGCAGCACAAACCTTCAAAGAGTGAAAAAATTAAAAAGAAAAAAACAAGAACTGCTAGTACGAGCCAAAGCGAAGAGGAAAAACCAGTGCAAAAGAAGCCCAAAGTTGGCAAAGACGAGCGAGAATTTGTGGAGGCTCAGTTCCACTTTTTCAAAGTTGGAAAGAACATGCCAACAAATGAGTTTGCAACACTTATGCAGTCCCCCCAACACCTGACCCTAGACGCCCTTAGTAAGGAGCTACTTGCCACCCAAATTGGGGGACTGGACGTACTTTGGAAGATGCCAGTCTATGATATTTCTGTTTACGTTCAGAAGGGCAAAAAAAATTCTGCAGCTAATGCCGTTGAACAGTGGAAAGTGGTGGGAAGCCTACTGCTAGACCCAGAAGGCAGCTTGTTAGGTTAGTTGTGGTTCACAACTTTTCATTTTTGTTCAGATTACCCTTCTGTGTCTATGTTTTTTTTGGAAAATTGGAGTTGTTACTTTACGCTGATTAAAAATATGTTAAGTAAAGTATCTGTACATTTCAAAAACCATCTTTACGATATCTCGTCATTTTGTAGGTTACAAAGCATTTGACGTTTTGGTTTTTTTGCTACTCAAATTAATTGGAAAGAATTGCATCCCAAAATTATATCCTTGCTTATACTCTTTCAGTTGACATTATTTTTGGCTTAAACAAATCTTTTATAATTCTGAGCAAAATAGCCCAAAAATTTTTGTTTTTGGTCAAAACTGGAATTTTCTATGAATTTTTAAAGTGGCGGAAAATCGAGATTCAATAACCCATTGCCAAGCCGCAGAACTTGCAGAAAGGGAATGGGTCGAGTGTAATTTGTGATGTAAAACCCGGACTATGATTTTCGCATGTTACAGCGTGTTGTGATTTTGATCATAGCTGACCAGAACCGAAGCAATATGCCTGAGAGATGTGTTGTTTTTGGTTGTAGCAATGTTTGCAACAAAGAGAAAGGGATACTGCTTCATCCCATACCTTTTTATGGTAAAGCTGACTCCAAAAAGCAGAGGCGAAGGAGAAAGTGGATTGATTTTGTAAAATCAGAATGGGCACATTGGGAACCCAGCAAGCATTTGGCGATGTGCTCTGAGCACTTCTCAGAGGAAGCATACACAAACTGATTTGCCAATGATCTGATTTGGAGGCTCAAGAGGGACGAAATCGGTGCTTGCGTTTTTCCAACAAGCATGCTCGTCTTTCAAGCAACAAAGCTGCAGATGAATCCGAAAGCGAACAAAGCAAACGAAAGGCGAGATATTTTTCAGTATCGGTCAGTCTACCTTTCGAAACGAGCTAAGGTTTTTTATCGTTGATTGAGATTGTTTCTTTCATTTTCCTTTTCATTCACGGTTGCGCAGAGTACTGTATGTTCAAGTGCAAATACTAACTGCGACCTGTCTCCATTATTTCAGAGACAAAGATGCAATGTACTTGTGTGATGCTAACCGCAGGCTCCATTTCTGCAGGTAGACAGGGTTAAAGCCTGGATGCTGAGTAATGCATGTAAGCTTGGCGTCTTCAGGAAGGTCTTGAAGCAGCAGGTTGCTAGTCAGAGCTTCCACGCATCCCTCCAGCTCACAACAGCAGTAACACTCGCTGATATTTTGCAAAAACTGAAGGTCACAATTTCCACACTGACACCTGCTAATGAAATTCACATGGAAGTAATATTTAGGGCATGAAAATGTAGATGTAACAGTTTGGATGTTAACAACAACAAACTCGCACTTGTTGATTGCAACAACAGGAGTGCGATTATCATAGCAACTTACCAATTTCGGACTTTTTCTGTACCATTAAGGCGCTTTTAGAGCATCTTCCCTAGTACCTCTTCCTCCTTTCTGTCCCTTTCATACAACGCTAACCATTCTTCGTCTGCTAGCAGATCGTCGGCATATGCCTCTTGCATGCCTTCCTCGTTGCTAGCCATGTAGCTCGAGTTTGGCGAACCTTCGACTTCCAACTCGTAATCTTCCATTTCTGAGACTTAGAATCGAACTGGAGGACAAACTGAAGTCGTTTGAAGCCATTTCTTGATCAACGTGTATGCTAATTACAAATGTTGGCCAAATAAAAATTGTTTTCATCCGCATACAACGAAAACTACGTCTCCGCTTTTGTTGTTTTGTCTCTGTTATTGCTTTGTTTTCCCTGTTGCTAATGTGCGGGTTTTACGTCACTAGCCCCAGTCTCCCTTTTACCCGGTCGTGGGGCAGACAAACCCGGACTTCAAAAATTCATAAAAAATTCCAGTTTTGACTGAAAATAAAATTTTTTTTGCCATTTTACTCAGAAATATACAAAGATTTACATGAGCCAAAAATGATTTTTGGGTTTATAGGCACTTTAAGCAAAGTAGACATTAAAGCTTTGGTAATTCTTCTCATGGAGCATTTCAACTCAAAACTGAGATCCATGTATGAGATGCCAACAGTTCAACAGTTCTGCTATCAGTTTTCTGCTGCTGTAGAAGAAACTCTCACGCGAATTAGCAATTGTGGCTTCAGCTATTTCACCTTGCGAGACTCCTATTATGATGTTCCTAAAGGGATGTTTAGCTTTGAAGACATTCCAAAGGTCCCTTGTCCTGTGGCAAGAAAAGGAAGCAAAGAGGATGTGGTGAAGATCAGGCATCAGGCAACAACCTATGGTAACAGCACACGACAACTGAGCATCGGAGCAAAGTCGACCAAGGATAACCCAGGCACTCTGCTCATCAGCGCCTACGGGCAACGGACACTCCTAAACAATGCAGCTCCTTTGGAGGATCTCACTGGAAGAATTCAAGAAGAAAGCAAAACGGATGAGGCAGATGAGGAAAACGCTGTTGGCAGGGAGGAACGTGTTGAGAGGAAAGACGAAGTAGTTCTCATGACCAAATTTGTAAATCATGAAACAAAAAAAATCATAAAACACTGCACAAAAAAAAGCGTAAAATACTTTTATTGAATAAATTTTCAACGTAGTTCAAGCTGGTTGATGCTTAAAATAGTTTGGGTTTCCAAAAGACAAGGTTTCGTTTGATTACTACACCCCTCAAGTGCAATGTATAAACAGGTTTCAAAAATCTTAGGGAGACTTGTGATAGTCACTTGTGAATTTAGCTTTTTCCAGTTCAGCGATTAATGACTGATTCTGTTGTACTATCTTCACCATTTCTTATTGCTACTCGTGCATTTCATTCTGCTGATCCATCAACATCTGTTGTGTACTCCATTTTAGCCTTCCTCAGTTTACTGTCTTATTCAAATGTATCCTTGAGGTATTCAACAGTATCAGAACCTCTCCTCTTCCCTCTTTTACTGGGTTTTCCTTCTTCTGAATCTGCATTTCTTTTTGTTTGGTTTTGCCTGGAAGTTACACAGCTTGGTGCCTAACCTCTTTGGCACTTGCCTTCTTACTCTGGTGTTTTTTGATGAGAGTACCAGCTTCATCATTGCTTTACATACAGTACTGTGCAAAAGCAATGCAAGTGAAATGTGCGAATTTTGTTTGTCTTTGCGAATTTTCATCAAAAAACCGCGCAAAAATTAGAGGAAAAATCAATGCGTTTTGAGCAATAATTTGCTTGAACAATAGGGAAATATTGTTAGATTTTCAACACCTGTACGAAAATTCGCAATTAATAATGTTCTTTTGCCAGTAAGTACACGAAATTTCACGACACACAGAGCCGAAGTTCAACAGCATATCAAGTAAAGTTAATTGCGTAACTGATTCCATCGATCGTTATGTAATTTACGTGAAATATAGTTTGATAACTGTTGAATAAACTGCGTGCTGAAGGTTGCTATATTTGCTTATCAATCATTGATTAGGAGGGAATTATAACACACTACTAACACAAAGTTTCTTTCGTCTTGTGCATGTAAAATTTGCTTATTTTGCCACCTTGAATTCAGCTGTAGAACAACTTAACCACAAGCACGAGCTCTGAGTTTGTATTGGGAACAAAAGCCAATACACTTTACCAGCAAATACGTGAAATTTCGTTTTGAACAGAGCCAGAGTTAGATGTGTTGAATGAAGTTCGTCATGCAATTGATTCAATCGAGCGGTCATGTAAACACCACGTGCATTTAGATGACTGTTTGTGACTGCATGCCAGAGCTTGCTGTACTTACTTATCAATGACCCTCATCAATAGATTGGAAGGATAAAAATCACAGCGAACACAACATTTCTTAAATGGTGGGGATCTAAAATTGCAAGAATTCGACAACGGATCGAAGCACAGATCGATAGCAACTTACCTTACAACATGCAATTAATCAATATGCTGCAAAGATGAACTTAGTTTGTTCCAGGAACAAAGCCAAAACACTCCTGTTTGGTGTAGTTAAATCACTTACGCAAGTAGTCACTGATAAATCCTTTAACACTGGTTGTCAACTTTGTAAACAAAAGTTTGGTGAAATGCTGTTATTTTCAAACATTCCGTGACCTCGAAGCATCAATCAGTACAGGAAGATCCTTGTGCTTCACGAAGGCAATTCCTTTATCCAATTCCAATCACTTATATTTCAGCCAGCTTTGATCTTAAATGGTCATATAATCTAATACTTTCCATTATCCTCTAGAAATTTCCATTTAGACACAAGTAAACAGTAGTAACTCAACCAACATTTATATACCGAACGCTCAACTAGGTACCAGCCTCCCCGCATTGCGCCATGAATATTAGCCACACATGGGGTGCACTAAAACTTATTTTTATTTATTTTTTTACATTCGAGAAGTATAATAAATGGTAATGCTGTAAAGATGAAAATGAAAAACCCTATAAACACTACAATCCTCTTTTTCTATTTCAATATTGATGAACCTCAAACAAACCATCACTATGGTAGGAAACAAAACAGATGTTTAGGGACTGTGCTTAAGACGGGAAACTTCGTATGTTTTATACCAAGGGAAAGTGGGGGTCTCGACATGTGTGGAGTGAATAACATCAAGGAATTACTACAAGTTTGCTGCAACTGTAATGCTTTTAGGTGTTGGAATCACCATAACAGTTAAGCATTAATTTGACAATAAGCAGGTGAGTTTGGTAGAACAGCTGACCCAGGTTATGAAGCAAAACTCGGCAGTTGTAATGCTGGCTTTACAGAGAGAATATTCACCTACATGTAGTCAATCAAACTTTTCTAGTGCAGTCGCAAGTGATAAACAGGCGAATGTATACTTAAAAATTTGCAATGAATTTTTGGGAAGAGCGAATTACCACTCGAAAATTTGCAGTGCATTTTTGGGGAGTGAATTAACATTTGCAAATTTGCAATGAATTTTTGGGAAGAGCAAATTATCGTTCAAAAAATCACGTGGATTGAAGCAATAGGCATTGCGCAACTGCGGCGAAAAATCAGTGAAATATCGTTTCAAACAAAATTGCCTCGAAAAGCCACAGAAATTCAGGAATTTCGTCGAAAATCACATGCATTACTTTTGCACAGTACTTATCAGCGGTTAGTTTTGAAACGCCAATCATTTATCAATTTCCTCTGCAACTTCCTACTGTTTTATTTTCAGTTATTATTCAAGCCAAGGACATGATTTCAAAATCAAAGCTTTCATAAAATCGTGATTTTCACACGTATGTAATAGTTCTAGAATTTTTGCTGCTAAGAAGTTGTCTTTACTGTGGGCGCCACGTTTCTCACAACACCCTAGTTTTTTCACGTAGCATAGGCAATATAAGACGACATGCAACTTCTCTTAGTCAGAGATTGTTAGTGAAGTTACACCGCTACCATGCTATGATCAGAGGATCCAAGTTACTGCTATTTCAAGTGTATTTTGCTGTCTCTGCTACCTTTTGGTGCGAGTTGTCAACCAAAGTACGTAAGTTTTTATTGTTGTAGTTATTTGCTAATTCACGAATTGTTAGTCTTTTCTTTGTCACGAAAAGGTTTCATTTAGTTTATGTAGGTTTTGTTGAAATTGCTTTCACAGCTCTACTATTGCTATGGCTTATTGCCATATGATTACCAAATTGTGATTCTTTCACGCTATATTTAGCTATTTTGCACGCTAGCTGTTGATATCTTCATTTGTTATGACAAGAGCTGTTATCGTCTCAGTTTTATTAGTTTCAAGTATCAATTGTCACATCTATTTGTTTCACGCTGTGATCTTGTTAGTTTTATTATGATTGTTCTATCCTGTTAGATTTGTATTTTATGCCTTACCTAAGCAGGACATATTCTTAACTATCGCTTTTCAGTTCGAACCTACTACATTGACTTGTACGACTACTAGTCTATTCGTATCTGCTACCACTACTTGCGATCTACTGGTTTTTGCTACTTCTTCAGTCGCTACATATTGTGAACTAGATCTATGGACGTGATCTGTTTGAATCTACCAAGTAAAGTTCGAATATCTCGCGCCACACTACCCTGTAGTTGTTTAAGATTTGAGTAAAGGCAACCTCTAGAATTTTTACAATTACATCAGTACCTTTTCTTCTGCAAGAATCTCTTCACCTGGTGCATCTAGCTGGGTTACCTCAAAGTCTATGCCTTATGTTGCTGGTTCTCTCTCATTTTAGCCTGTTACTTAGTCTGCAATAAGGTTAGTCTGTGAAAAGTGAACTGATCAACATGACATGAGCGTTGTACAAAGAAAAAATCTGAGTCGCTGACAGGAATCAAACCTATGACTTCCCGAACACCGAGCGGGTGCTCTATCCACTGAGTTACAAGAACTCAGGGAGAGCAAGGTTAGGTTAGTCTGTATCTGATTTATCCCTTAGACACTTTCAATTTGGGACTTGCAGGACTGTTAAGATTAAGGGCCATCCGCTTTCACCCCATTCTTTGCATGTTCTTGGATGCTCGAAACGCTCCCAGAAGAGAACTTTCCCACAGAAGGTTAGGTCATGGTCTTCCATCCACTTGACAGAGTTCTTTTCTAGAGAAGGAATGTGTGATTGTGTTAAAATTCCTTTTGCACTACTTCTGACCCCAATTAAGACTGTTATTTCAATCTCTTGGTATTCAGGTGACTTTTGAGCATTTCTTAACAAAATAAGAGAAAAACAGAAAAAAGAAAAGTAAAAGAAAGAGAACAACTAATTCCATGTGGCTTTTGTGTGCCGTGTTTGATCTTACCAAAGTGCGATGGTAGTGTAAACTACACATGCGCTGACAGGTTACCTTTCAGTATATCTCAGGGGCACTTCCGGTTTCCTCTAAATGTTAAAGGAAATGGAGTTTTATTAAATCCAGCCTTTTTGGACAGCCTTGGAAACATAGCTGTGTATTTCTTTTGTGAAATCATGCTTTTTTCAGTAAATTACAAATTTTTTGATATCTGGAAATTCTCTTAAAATCTGACCTTTTAGAATGAAAATATCTACGCATGGCATAATGAGGATTAAAGTTAAAATATCAAATCAGTGAAAAAATCGCACTAAAGTAATTTGCCTTGGAACCTTTACATTTTTTTCAGATTTAGTCACATGACGAAGGGCATGGCCTGATGATGTCATCACTGGTCTTACTAATCATAAAGAATGTAAAACACAAGAAATAACCCTGAACTAACTAAAAAATGATGAGAATAAATTTTATAAGTACAGTATTACCTATCCCTCACTCCCTCTCTACCTTTTAATTTTCATCAGGGAAGTTGTATCTATGGTTGAAATGTGAAGAACATGGTAGTAACAACAAAATAGGATAGTTTGTTAGTCCTTAGAAGAAATTGTTTCTCCATGTACACAATATTTTGTCTACTCACCAGAAGACCCAAGAAGATGATGTGTGACCTCTCATGCAAAAACGTTCCTAACGGTTAGCCCTTCTTAAACAGATAGTCGTTCAAATGGGCTGAGATACTGTTTGAAAGGCTCGGGCTATCCATTCAAGAAAAATATTGTCATCCCTTTGAATGGCTCGAGCTATCCATTCAAAAAATATTGGCATCTGTTCAAACAGCTTGAGCTACCTGTTCAGAAAATATTATCTTCCGTTCAAATGGCTTGAGCTATCCATTCAAAAACATTGACATCCATTCGAATGGTTTGAGCTCAACAAAATTGGTCAACGGTTCTAACAAACAACTTGCGAAATGTCATGAACTTTGTAAACAGGAGTTGTTTACATTTACTATCTCATGAATAATGACAGTTCTTTCCCTCTTCCTTAGTCATCTTTGCTTTTATTACATTTGATTATCAATACATGGTATGTTTATTCAAGGCTTAAGTTTTATTCAGCAAGTTCCCCGAAAATGTTTTGATCTCTGACAGTATGCAAACATCAAGGCTCTTTTTTTCTGGAAAAACAGAGAAGATACCCCGTTCAACATTAAGTGACCGAAAGACTCTGTTTATGCTTTAGGAATACACTTCTCAAACTCACAAAAGGTTAGCGATAAACTTAACTTCTATGAAAAATTGGATGTTTTGGAAAAGACCTTAAACAATTGGAAGAGACAAAAACTAACTCTATTAGGTCAGATCAACATTGTTAAATCTGTGGGCCTTTTGAAGCTTATTTACAATGCATCGTATTGCCAGTCCCTAAAAACTTCTGTGATCAGGTAAACAAAATCACCTTTAATTTTATGTGGGACAACAAAATAGCTGAAATTAAAAAAAAACACAATTATCAGTGAATGCAAAAACGGGTTTGAATGTGATTACTTTTACAATTTCACCTGAACAAGAATTTGGCATGAACAGTTAGTCCCAATGAAGCCACATTACACTTGGGAGGCTTAACCTTCCTTTCAACCTGTAACTGTGGCAGTAAGGATCTTAAAATCAAAGAGCTACCACTCTTTTATGAGAGAATGTTACAATACTGGTTTGAGTTTAAGGATGTGCAGAATAATAATATGCCATGCACAAAGAAAATGATTATATGGAATGACCAAGATATTAAAATTGACAACAAGACAATTTTTTTCCATACTTGGTTTTATAAAGGAGTTTTACACATTAAAAGACCTTCTCGACCGGAATCTAGATTTCCTCAGTTATGAAGAATTTAAACTCCAGTGTCAGCTGCAAACAAATTTTTGATCGATTATGGAGTAATAAATGCTATTCCACAAGAATATGAAAAGGCAATAAAACAAACAGGTGTATGGCAAGAGCATCTTACACAACCATGGGAGAACTTGAAAGTGCTAGCAACCAAAGCCATACATAAAAGTTTCATGAAGCATATATTTGAAAAACCCACCACAAAACAACGCCTTATTGCTTATGAGTTAACACCGGACCAAATAAGCAAATACTTCAGCTAAGCCTTTTCCATCACTATAGAAAAGACATTAAGTATGTTCCAGTACAAAACTTTACATGATATAGTTTTTACTAAAAGCAAATTATTTACAGCTAAACTTCCAGGCAGTGATCTCTGCTATTTGTGCTTAAAAACAAAACAAAGTCTCTAGCATATGTTTGTTTCATGTCCAGTGGTATCACTGTTCTGGAAAATCTTTCTGGATGTTTCTGGATCCTGATGTTGCCTGTTCTCTCTCATTTTAGCCTCTCACTTAGTCTGTAATAAGGTAAGTCTGTGAAAAGTGAACTCTAACATCCCTCAAGCCATCATGTCCGTCTCCACAAAAGTGTTTAAACATGAAGTCATCTTTCTCTTGCTCCGTTCCATTCGATCTTCCATGTCGTCTCATTCTGGCCTTATGGTTATTGAACCTTAAGTGAAACTTCGATACAGTAGATCCAATAAACTGTAGTGCACATTTCCTGCAATTTAGCAAGTAGACCATGTTGCTTGAGTTACAATTGAGGCTATAATTGAAGGGGTGAGTGCAAAACCATGCTAAGTGACGATTTGGGTGAAAAAAAAATTTTTCGCAAAAGGGCTTGAATTCTTGCATGTGCTCTTCAGTGTAATAGAAAAACGTGGTCCTGTATTTTTGTCGCTGGTTTTTGCTTCGTTTATAAAGACACCGCTAGGAAAACCGAGTGGTTTTTCTGCATACGCAATATCTCGAAAACGAAGCGAAGCTTAGCGTAAAAACTATGGGACATTGTTAAACATACCTAAACAAAACTGCATGCGAAATTTGGAGTGTTTTCGACAAAGTTCACTTTTGATTAAAATACCTAGCGCCCTTTTCCCGCCGAGGTCTTCAAATAAACGAAGCCGGGCCTTTGTTATGATAAACAGAGCCAACCCTTTGTTATAATAGCCAAGCCAAGCCTTTGTTATAAGTCGAAGTCTCGCCTCGGTTTATTATAACAAAGGATCGGCCTGCCGCGACTGCAAGGACTTTGATTTTACTTAGAAACCAGCAAAATGTCAATTTCATGCAACTTATATGAGCTCAAATTTGTTGATTTCAGGTCAAAAGTGGTTAAAACGTTGACTCATGTCAATGCACAACGGCAAGGATGTTGATTTCTCTTAGAAAGCAGCAAAATGTCAATTTTACGCAACGTAAAAGCTCAAAAATGTCGATTTCAGGTCAAAAAAGGTTTAAATGTTGATTTCATGTTAACCCGTGACGGGAAGGTTATTGATTTCACTTAGAAAACAGCAACATGTTGATTTCACGCAATGTATAAGCTAAAAAATGTTGATTTCAGGTCTAAATAGGCAAAAATGCTGATTTCACGTTAACACGTGAAGGCAAGGATGTTGATTTCTCTTAGAAAACAGCACAATGTTAATTTCATGGGTTCCTTGATCATAATTGTACAGAGTCTTGATTTCATCAAATGCAATAAGTGTCTCTGTAGAATGTTGGAATGTGCCTTAAATATTTGACATCGTAGTTACATCGAAGCAGGAAATTGAGACCTCCATGTTTGTTAAAAAAATAGTCCGGTACTACTTTCCAATTGCAGTTATCCCTGAAGAGAAGTCTTTTGATCCATGCAAGTCTGAGCGATTTTATCGTAAGTTCGATGTCAACCATCTGTAAGCCTCCCGAGGAAAGGTCTTGGTACATACTAGTCTGTTTTATTTTGTCCTTCTTATTTTTCCAAAGGAAATGAAACATTTGATCTTTTACCATTGGCACTATTTCCTTAGGGACGTTAACATTTCAAATTGAGTATGTTAAGTTAGATAACCCCAAAGATTTAATTATCAGTACTTTTCCATAGAGTGTTAATCCTCTCGATTTCCAAATGTCTAAATTTGTCTGCAGTTTTTGTACTTTCAAATTAAAGTTCATCTGGTTGTTACCTTTTTTGTCATAGGAAATATAGATTCCTAGTAATTTTGTGGGAGTATTCATCCATTTCATCCCTAGTGGTTTGGTTCTATTATTCAACCATTTCCCTAACCCTTGCTTTCTCTACGTTGAGCACTAATCCAGAGAAATTCCCAAAAGCACTCATAGTTTTCAGGGCTTGTTCAGCAGAAGCCACATCAGCACAAAATAAGTTTGTATTGTCTGCAAATTGGCTTAGTTTGATCTCTGAGCCAAAAATTCTGATTCCTTTTATGGTTGAGTTTTGTCTTATTTTGTTTGATAGTATTTCTGTTGTCAGGAGAAACAGATATGGCGAGAGTGGGCATCCTTGTCTAACTCCTCTAGAGGGTTTAAACCAGTCCATTGCAAAACCGTTGTTCAAAGCTGCGCTTTCTATGTCCATGTAGAAGATCTCGATCCATTTTCTTAAGCTATCACCAAAATTGAATTTTTTGAGAGCACTTTGAATACAAGACCATTCCAGTGAGTCAAAAGCTTTTTTAAAATCAACTGATATTAATACACCTGAGTTTGCTCCATAATATCACTTATTAATCTTACATTTTCTCCAATATATCTTCCTTTTATGAAGTCTGTTTGGTCCGGATGTACGAGTTTTGAGAGCATTGGCTCAATTCGCCTTGCGATGGCTTTTGATGCAATTTTATTATCCACATTAAGTAAAGTGATTGGTCGCCAATTCTGTAAAAGCAATAATTCAGCGTCGTCTTTCGGTAAAAGCGTAATTATGCCTCTACGCTGAGAGACCGATAACCTCCCATGCTCGTATGCTCCATTCAGGCTTGCTAATAGACCTGCTCCTACAAGATCAAAGAAATGCTTATAAAATTCTACGGTAAAACCATCCTCGCCTGGTGATTTTCCATTTTCAAAAGTCTCATATGATTTTTTACATTCTCCGTAACCCAAAGGACCGTCTAAAGCATCTCTTTCTGCATCGTCTAGTTTAGGAATTTCCATGCTTTCGGTAAACATTTCAAAGCTATCCTGTGCATCTGTTGTTTGAGAATTATACAAATTACTATAATATATTCGGATCATTGATAGAATTTGTGTTTCATCAGTAGTTGTTTCATCATTTTCCAATTTAATTTCGTTGATAGTTTTTCTATTATAGTTCCTTTTTTCTAAATTAAAAAAGTATTTTGTGGCTTTTTCGCCCTCTTCTACCCAGCGGCATTTAGATCTGAAGATTGCAGCTTTACCTTTATTATTATATTGATGTTGGAGTTCTTTTTTGAGGTCATCGTATTGTTTAAGAATTCCGTCAATGTTGTCAAGGTTCTGGCTATTGCAGATTATTTTATCCAGCTCATCAAGTTGTTGTTTGATCTCCACTTCATGCTTACGAATCGCCTGTGCTTTTCCTTTAGAGAACGAAATGGTTGTGCTTCTTATTTCCATTTTAATCAGTTCCCAAAACAGCTGTTGGTCATTTACATAATTATATTTCTTGCGAAGCTGAGGATATAATTCTAGAATTTTGGTTGTGTATTCCTTGTGCTCTAATAGAGAATTATTGAATTTCTAAAAACCCGGTCCTCGAGGATTCTCGTTCGGCCACGACAATGATAATAATATCGTGTTGTGATCTGGTACTATTGAGGTTTGGATGTCCACTTTTTTAACAAATTTTGTCAAGTGCTTGGATATTAAAAAGAAGTCTATTCTTGATTTCACGCCTAACGTTTTAGACCTGTAAGAGAACTTGTTAACATTCAGATAACGAGTTCTTTGTATGTTGACAAGGTCAAGGGTATCCATGGTGATATTTACCAAATTCCTATATGCTGTTGGCCTCCAAGGAGAACCACCTTTTTTGTCTTTTTTAGATAGCATACAATTCCAATCACCTCCTACTATAAGAGTTGTAATTTCCGATTTGTCAATTAAGAGACAATTTAGTTCTTGAATGAAACTTACTTGTTGTGTGTGGTCGTTGGGCGTGTATATGTTACAAAATGACAATTTTAGACCGTTTTAAGTGAGGATGATTAAGATTATTCTACCGTCCACGTCACTGGATGTGAAGGTCACTTTTTCTTTTACCGTTCGATTAATCAAGATACAAACACCTTTGCTATGAGAAGTCCCGTGAGAAAAGTAAATTTCACCTCCCCATTCATTTCTCCAAACGGCTTCGTTGCTTACTTTGGAAAACGTTTCTTGCAGAAAATAAAAATTGACCTCCTGATCTTTCAAATACGTAAAAATGCTCCTTCTCTTAACCGTATCTCTGAGACCTCTCACATTCAATTTGCTCCATGTTGGGATACGATTTGTGGCACACAGCACTTGAAAGTGTTTCGCCACCAGCTAAGTCCGAGTTCATGCCTGTGGTGTGGGCAGATTGTGTCTAATCTCTGCGTCTTGTCCTCGCAGAAAATACCCACTCTAGCAAGTATAAGTTCACTTTCCGTTGTCACTCCAGAAAATGATCAGTGAGAACAATGATTCTAGATATCCTTTGAGCAATTGTGTAAAGTAACAATTTCAAGGCTCTTGCTTTTATCTAGCCTATCAAATGAGCAGTCTGTTTCAGTTATTCTCTGAAAAGAGCATGAAAGCGCCATTGCTGAGCTGCATAGCATGAGACAGACAGTGGGAAAATTCCTATAATTAGTATCACAACTTTTTTATAATTAGCAGTAGTTAGATAATGGGCATTCTGGGCCAGGTCGTGTCAGTTGACCTTGGAATTGGAGGAAACAGAGCGAGAGATGAAAATCAACAGGATCAAAGAGATAAATAGACGACACCCCCAATTCACGGTCACTCAGACTGCAAGTGCATTGTGCAGTTTCACAAGACAATTTAGGATTTTAGGTCCATCATTCAGTGGACCAAGGGAGTTCATGCAAAGATGCAGAACAGAAGTATTGCGACTCATGAGAGAGAATCGTCAGACAAGGGTGATGTTGATCTTAAATTCCAAGATGACAAGACAAGAATTATTCAGTGAAGAGATTAAAATTCTTGAAGCGCATTTCCAAACCAAGACGATCGTGAATCTTGAGGCGACCGATGAATCCGAGCTATTCAACGTCATGGTGGACACCATTGAAGAAAGAATTCAAAATTTCAATCAACAAGGGAGCAATTGGAGGTTTCAGAGAGTCCTATCTCTTGACGTTCATCTGGTTGATTACATCCCCCTGAGAGGTTCATCTTATATCAAACTGCCAAAATTCCTTAGAGGAAAGAAAGCCGTGATTAATATCCAAAACAAGGATGATAACCAATGTTTCAAATGGTCCGTTCTGAGGCATTTGCATCCCTCTAAAAATCATCCCGAAAGACTTTCTTCTCTCAGGGAATATGAAAACAATCTTGATTTCACTGGAATTGAATTTCCCGTGAAGATAGATGATATATCCACATTTGAAAAACGAAATCAGGGGATCTCAGTCAATGTATACGGTTATGAGGCAAGGAGGATATATCCTAAGAGATTCAGCAAGAAAAAGAATGCAGTAAATTTATTGTTCATAAGTGATGGGAAAGGAAAAGAGTGCGGTCACTACTGCTTGATAAAGGACTTCAGCAGATTGGTATCAATACATGCAACAGCTTATCATGGAAAATTGTATTTCTGCAGAAATTGCATGAATCACTTCAACGATGAAGATGGATTGGAAAGGCATGAAACAGATTGTTGGAAAAATGAGGAGGAGAATATTATCATGCCTAAGGATGGTGAGAAGATTAAATTCAAAAATCATTGTCGCTCGATAAGGGTTCCCTTTGTCATCTACGTGGAATTTGAAGCAGTGGTCAAACTGATCAACACTTGTGAACCCAATGGTGAAAAGAGTTTCACGGAGCGATCAAAAGCACATGCCATGTGGGTTTTGTTACCACATAGTTTGCTTCGACGATGAGATGTGGTCTCAAGAACCTGTCATCTACAGAGCAGAGTGAAGATGAAGACGTCAGTCGGATCTTCGTTGAGAGGCTTGAAAGAGATATCAAAAAGATTCACAAAGAATTCAACTTTTCCAAGAAGATGATATTCACTGATGAGGAAAGGCTCGAGTTCAACCGAGCAGAGAAATGTTGGATCTGTGATTTACCATTGAATAAAATGGAGTCATTGACAAGGTCAGAGATCACTGTCATTTCACGGGAAAATATCGAGGAGCCGTGCATAAAATATGTAACTTGAATTTCAAGAAGCCAAAGTTCACTCCCGTGATATTTCATAACCTCACCAATTACGACTCACATTTGTTCATCAAGAATCTCGGCAAGAGCAAGGGGGACATGACATGCACTCCGAATAATGAGAAAAAATACCTCAGCTTCAGCAAAGAAATTGAAGTGGGATCTTATGAAAACAAGGATGGAAAAGAAGTCAAAATCAAGCATGAGATCAGATTCATAGATAGCTTCAAATTTATGGCCTCCTCCCTTGATGGTCTCGTCAGTAATCTTGTCTGTGAATCCATTGTCACACATCTGCTTAACCAAGAAATATTTCCCTGAGAAGATTCAGTTGATCACGAGAAAGGGAGTTTATCCTTACGATTACATGAGTGATTTCAAAAAGTTCAAAGAAAATCAATTGCCTCCTAAAGAAGCATTTTATTTGAGACTCTATTTGATTCTCACATCTCTGATGAGGATTACCATCACGCTGAGAGAGTGTGGAATGAGTTTGAGATTGAGAACTTGGGTGAATATCACGATCTGTATCTCAAATCCGATGTCCTCCTCCTCACTGACGTCTTTGAAGAATTCAGAAACGTCTGTCTTGAGAATTATGATCTCAATCCCGCTTGGTATTTCACCGCCCCCAGTTTGGCCTGGGATGCCGCTTTGAAAATGACTGGAGTGGATCTTGAATTGTTGACCGACGTTGACATGTTACTTCTATTTGAAAGGGGAACGCATGGAGGAATCTCAATGATCTCGAATCATTTTGGAAGGGCCAATAATAAATACATGGGTGAAGATTATGATCGTACCAAACCGAGCAAGTTCATTCAATATCTCGATGCAATAATCTTTATGGATGGGCGATGTGTGAACCACTTCCAGTGGGTGGATTCAAATGGATGACTGAGAGAGAGATAGAAAACTGGGAAAACATTCCTTGCATCCTCGAGGTGGACATGGAGTACCCTGAGGAACTTCATGAAGCAGTGCCTCACGCTTGGAATGAAGTTTAAAAAGATTCATCATGGGATCTGATTTGATGAGAAGCCATGGTTGTAAAGTTATATTGAGAAAAACGCAGATCTCAGGAAAGGAGCAAAGAACAGCTTCAAAGAAGATTTCTTCAAGTTGATGAACAACTCCGTCTTTGGGAAGACGATGGAGAACATCAGGAAACGAGTCGATGTGAAGTTAGTCAATAATAGGTAGTCCGCAGAAAAGTTATCAGCAAGACCGAATTTCAAGCATTTGACAATATTCGATGAAATTTGGTCGCGATTCACATGAAACGAATGAAGCTGGTCCTCAACAAACCGGTCTATTGTGGAATGAGTATTCTCGAAATAAGTAAGACGTTGATGTACGACTTTCATTATGACTACATGAATAAGAAGTATGGATCCAGGGCAAAATTATTATTCATGGACATCGACAGTCTGATGTATGAGCTTGAGACTGAAGATTTCTATGAAGACATCAAGTCAAACGTTGAAGGTAAGTTTGACACAAGTGATTTTCCAGCAGATCATCGGAGTGGGATTCAAAGATGCAACAAGAAAGTCATTGGAATGATGAAAGATTAGGCGGTGGGGAAGATCATTGAAGAGTTCGTTGGATCAAGAGCTAAATTATACAGTTTCAAAATGCACATTGTAAAAGAAGAGAAGTGCAAGGGAGTGAAAAAGTCTGTTGTAAAAAAGAAAATTTCACATCAGGATTATAAAGACTGCTTGTTCAAGGAAAAACTTCAGATGAGAAAGAGGAACGTGATCAGATCACATCGGCATGAGATTTTCACAGAGATGGTCAACAAGGTGACCCTTGCGCGTGATGATGACAAGAGAGTGATAATGAGGGATGGAATTCAAAGTTATGCACATGGTCACAGAAGAATAAAAAATAGTAAAATGAATCCAGATAATATTCCGTTCAAAGCAAGGGGGGATTTTCAGATATCCCATGACGCTTTGCGGCGTTTTATTCACTTCATGCCCCACGCTTTTGAGTTTTCGACGGTTTCGACTGTGAAATTTATTCGGCGTTTCTCTGCGACGGAGCTTACTTCAGGTAAGTTGAAAAGATCGCCTTTATTTTTTTATGCTTCCATGACGCAAAGAAATGTTTCACTGCTCAATAGATTTCATATTCTCTCTGTTTAGGACCTCTCTTTGTTTCACTGTTTTGCATTGCAAATGAAGGAATGGTTGACTGCTCTTAAACAATCAGGTGAGTGTGACTTTTTCAGTTGAGTTTGCATTGAAAAGATTATTCATGTAGGCAGAGAAGAGATATGTGATATTAGTTGACCTCTCTGACCTCTTTTGACTTCGCGATTTCAACAGGTTTGTCCGTTACGAAATTCGGAATTTTTCAACCGTTTCTCCGCCAAAATGCAAAGCGAAGGTGTCGAATTCTGTAGTACGAATGCCGCGAATATTGCGCCAATTTCACCGTGTGCTCGCTTATTTATATTTATTGACCCTGTTAAAAGCGCTTTTAATATTATTTATTATTTATTTATTTATTATTTATTTATGTATTTATCTATGTATTTATTTATTTATTATATCTGAGACAACATTATGATTTAGCTGTTTTTTTCCAAATTTGTTAGTAATTTTTTGTAACTTTGTAATTTTATTTTCCTTAATTTCCTTATCAAGGGTTTTCCTTTGCCAAATATTTTAGTTGTGCATACCTGCATCTTTATTAGTTCTTGAATTATTGTGTTATCCATGTGACAAAAAAAATATTACGATGTTTCATTCTTAATAATATGGAGGAATATAAATATACTATATCCAACAACTTATTGGCCTGTTATTTAATGTCAATAACTGCTTGCTTTTATTTCAAATTACCTCGTTTTTAAAGAGCTCTGGCTAGTTCCTCATATGCCGGGAATTTCTGCTAGTTATATCGAAAACTGATGTTATTCTATTATACATGTAGTTTGTATCCTACATGCCTTGAGGGCACCACTGATGCATGATGTGGGTTTTATTTCACACAGTTATAATGTAGATATATCTTGAACTCCCATAGGTAGCAGTATTCGGCAGCAAGTCATGTGTGAGCTGAAGCGTAAATACAAAACTGTCGGAGGCGGAAGATGCCCTTGGTATCACGGTAGAGTGTTACATGGAGGAATCGCCAGGTCATTCTGCCCCTGAAGAAAGGCAACCCCTCAGTGTCTCACCAGCATTACTCGGGAAAATGAAGAGCCTTACCGCTAATCAGATCTGTGATTTTGTAGTGGAAGGCTTGGCATCTCTTGGACGTGGCACAAGAGGAGATTCCTTTGTGTCTGCAATTACAGGCATTATGTTTAACTTGTTTGAACAGAAGGAGTTTGTCGATGTGATAGCCATATTGGACAAGTTGTACACGTGGGTAGCTTGTAAGAAAGGTATCACATCAAATCCAAGATCATTCATCCAGCTTTCTCTTGAGGCAATGAAGAGGTTGGAGGATAACAACAAGGTGAATTTGGTGTTTAAATTCTGCCAAGGACTGGCACATGACAGACCAGACAAGTCAGGTCCCCTTATACCGATCCACCGGATGCCATTTGGTTTAATGCAGTACTGTATGGAATTCTTCACATGCACAAATGTCATGCAGGTAACAACCCAGTCTGTATCTTCTCATAAGTTTGATAAGTTTGTCATATCAGGAAGAGTGTAGTTACTGGAGATGCTAATTTAGTAGTGCAAATATTAGTAGCACATACAATATCATTTCATCAGATGCTGCCTTGGTTAATGCAACCCGGCCTGTAATGAATACTTCACATGCACAAATGTCATGTGCCTGCCTGCTCTGTCTGTACCTTGTTAGTGTTGAAATTGTTAGTACTGATTTGATCTTAATTTTATTGATTATTTTCAGTGCTTTGCTTACATGCCACCAATATTTAAAACTGCTATAAAATTCTTCTGCTCACTCTCAACAAAGTTTTGATCTTAATTTTCTCTTCTACAGATCAAAGAACCTGAAGACTTTAGATTATGGCATGAAACCATGGTTACTGAATTCCCGGAACGAATGCAGAGGCTCTTAGCTGGTCCAATGTGGAGTGGCCTTGATCCACAGGATATGAGAGACCCACTTAAGGTAATTTGAGTCTAAAAGTATTTTCCCACTTAGCGTTTCTGTGCTCTGAAAGATGTATAATGGGTGATAATCTTGCTTCCATTAGTATAAAATGCATGTTGTTAGTGCAGTTGTGCTGAGCATCAACTTGGTTCTTTTAATTATGCACGAATGAAGACTGCTAGCTTTATTGATATACGTGTACTGTTCCCTTCTGTTCTTCTGATGTACCATGATTTCATTTTTTTTTGGCTTTTTATGCAGGCTCATGTAAATGTTCCCTGCTCAAGTAAAGCAACTCAATACAGAACAGATAAGAAGTCATTGTTTACTTCAACAACTGATGTGCAGGTCTCTGGTTTGTTTCATTGTATTCTTTCAAAGGAGTTTTTGTAAACATCCAGTTCTGGTCTGGAGTGACTGGAAGAAACTAAGAGTAATATCATTTACACACAATGACCTTCAATTACCTAATAGTAAACATTATCTCTAAGAACAGTCTCAAACAATAATACTAGTTTTTGAGGTTCCAATTTGTTTTCTTGTGATCATTAAGCATGTGTTTTGTATGGAATGTGTATAGTTTAAAGTTACTGTCATTACTTTGGAATACTGGACCAGGTTGTTCAAAAGCTAGCTAATGCTAACCCAGGATTAAAAGTTAACCAGAGTAATAGTAGAAATGTTTTTCACTGCTGATATTTGAGACTATTCAAATTCAAAATTGACGACCAAACAATATAAACAGAAAGCCTCCTCAAAAAGTCACAAAACAAGAATCAAAATTGTGGCTTATCTCAGGTTAGTTGGATTAATGTGGTTTTGATGAACCTGGTGCTGGTGTGATATTAAATTAAGATATTAAATTAATTTTATAACCTTCACAGGTGGCAGCAGTTGATCAGCTAAAGAAAGCAAATCCAGAGGGTAGATTCTGGTTGAAGCTGGATGCTACTGACCTTAAGGAGGCATTGATGGAGTCTGTTTCGGGGGTGTGGAATGGAGATGTGGACTTGGGTGATGGGAAGTTGCAGGAGTTGCGGAGGGTGTATGATGGTAGAGTAAGCTTGGTGAGTAGTCTAACTGTGGTCCAAACCCGGCATGGTCTTGAGGTGGAATTAAGAAAGTGTGTTGACAGGTTAGCTGATGACATCCCTTTCCTTGATGAGGGTTTCAAGTCGGCTGTTGAAGATTATAGGAAGAAATTTGACAACAGGTCAACACCTGAAGAAAAGCTGAAGAGTGCAAACTGGAACATTGTGGAGTTTCAAACACTTCTGCAGCAAGCTCAACAGCTGAAGGGGGCATACGAGGAGCAACTTAGCTACCTAAACCCAGTCGTAGGACATGATCTGGGGGCCATCAGGACCTCTCTTAGAGGGCTGTTTTCCAAGGCCAAAACTTACCTTCGAAACCTGTTCAAAAAGAAGAGAATAGCAGCAACTCATGTTTTGGTCCTAATGCTCTCTGACGAAAGAAGGAGCCATAAGCTGTATGCCCTGCCAATTAGATATGTTCCTTACTGGAGTTTGAGGGACCAGTATATTCATGATCTGAACAAGGATGTAAAACGAGTAATGCAAGAGAGAGGACTAAATCTTGTAGGTAAGCATGATATGAATAATGATATGATGTTGCTCATGACATGAGTAATGCAAGACAGAGGACTAAATCTTGTTTGTAAGCGTGATATGAATGGTAGTTCGGCTAGAAATTTCATTCACTTTTGTTTTAAAAGACAGGTCTTTTTCCTGTAATTAATTAATATTGACTTGGATGAGTTTAACAAAATTAACTAACAAAACAACATTAATATTAATAATAAATGCTATTGAATTTAAAGTTGTTTAATATTTGGAAAGCAGAATGGTTAAATTAAATCAACATTTCAATGTCAAACAGTTTATACCAATTTTTCCTCATTTTATCATTTATAAAGATTAGTTCCAGTTTGTAACACTCAGTGTTAAATTCTGGGATAATTTATTTGCTATTGCCATCCTCTATCTCCTGTAGGCACTGTTACAGATGGAGAGTTCTGTTCTCTTCAATCAAGAGGTGAAACAAGGGCTCTTCACTTATGGCAGTTAATCCATGATGCCCGGGAAAGTGTACAAAAGTTGAGAAAAGACACTTTGCTAGAAAAGCTGATTTTGACCAACAGTAAGTTGTTTTACAGAAATGCAGTACTGATGAAAATAGTACAGATATGTTTTAACTGCACTAGATGTATATAGTTTCCGTGGTCTTTACTGATGTCTGGTGTCAAACAGTTTAAAATAAATATTTGAAATCCAGTTGTCCCTGGTAAAATATCACTTGCTACTTTTGCTTGACCACTGGACCAACAATCTTCCATTTTCATTTGCCCAAGAGCAAAAGTTACTTGCCCTGGGCAATCAGACCTGGGTTTTTTTTGGGTGTGTTTACTAGCAAGTTCTTAGTCTGATGAAGCATTGCTTGTGGCAGCTTCAAAATAATGCATGCATGGCATTGATCATTGTTTATGGGGTTTTGTTCATCAACATATTCTATATAGTCCATGATATCTTATTTTCAGCTGCAGCAGATGGGAGTCCTATTGTTGCCAGACCCAACAGTGCCATTCCAGACCATGTAGTGTTGCAGCTTGATGAGTTAATCCATAGTGGGCTAAGTGTGGAGGATGCTGTCCCATACATGAGAGGAAAGCTTGTCCCTGCAGGATATACTCCCTATCCTTTCCGAAAAAATACTGAAGAATCCCTTCTTGACAAGCTGAGGTCTTTGGTTGCCACCTACACTTTCAGGAACAGGGTAAGGGAACTGCAAGAAGAAGGAGTGGATTTCACTCAGCATCTGTATGTTCCAGAGGTTGACCCTGTTACCAGTAGTGTTCGACATGATCGTGCTGATCACAACCATCTCCTAAAGAGAATTGCTCAACATATCAGAGATGGTGGATATGAGGCCTTTAACTATGAGGCCTTTTCAGATGTCTTAGCTGACCCACTCAGTAGTCTCACACATGCAGCCCTGGTTGGCAAACAACGCCAAAGTGTAAAAGATGCAGAAGGTCTCCTTTCATATCATGTTGCAGATTCGCTTCAGAGGCATGGCAATGTTGAAGAGGCAAACTATGTAAGGATTGTTGCTCAGTGGCATGAGTCTTCTGATGGTCAGGGTTTGAGCCAGCTCCAGCGATGCAGGTTCAACTACCAAATGTTGAACTTCATCTTGGAAGAGTGGATGTCTTGGTATGACGAGTGCTATGACTTTTCAACCATTGACATAAACAGGTATAGCTTTTTTTTTGAAAGTTGTGTTATCTTCAACTACTTGATATTGGATGTTTAAGCTTTGTCAAATTTAAGTTGCATGCTTGGAGAGCTGTGTTTTCATGTGCCTAGTACTGGAATTCATTCAGGGTTAGTTTTTGTACAGGTCTATTTACCATTGAAATTCTAAAATACCAGGGTTGCCCTGCAAGTTTCCTGCTGGCTATCTTTGTTTAAAGACAATTTCAGGAGAGGATGTAACAAAGCTAAATACTGTTTCGTTTGCTGTTAGGTAAACAACAAAAAAAGCATTGACCCACAGAAGACAATCATAGTACTGCAATTTGTTTACCAAATATTATTATTCTTGATCAAGCAGTTTAACTCTTGCTGATTTGTTTCAAAATTTCCTACATACAAATCTATATCATCAATAATACCATCCCATGGTAATCTGGTATATTCTGTCAAGAAATTGGGTACAAGGGTTGTGCATTGGCTTGTTAACATTATTTAGCATATTTATTAGATTATTTTTAGCTTTATAAGTAGGTCATGAATAGTATTTTGAAATCCAGGTGCCCAGTGGGCCAGTACAGCTGCCCCCAATAATACATTACTTGCCCAATAGGTGTGCAATGGTCATGTCTCATCACCTACATCTATTACTAGGTACTGCCTATAACTCTTCACCCCCTAAGGCAAATGGCAGTTTTTCCCAAATCAGCAAATTAAGACTCTCTTCTGCCTGTGTGCAATATACCATTTGCAACCACTGAGATGCTCATCAGTAGCAATGAAGGAGGTGGAAATGTGTGGGTGTTGTCAAACATGTCTTAGATAGGAAGGTTATGCCTTCAATGAGCGGATGTTTACATGACAATTTTCATGGGCTAAAAATTCATAGAAATCTGTCAAATGTTCACAAAGTTATGACGTTGTTTGCCAAATGACACTCTAACGAGTAAAGGGATACTCAAGTATGCGTGGATGTTAAATTAATAATAATTATTTATACTTTGTTCTCATACTATCTCAGTCAAAACACCATTTTTAAACTGTGGGTTCTGAAGCAATTTACAGGTTGTAGTTGTAAATCAGATTTTATGAATAAGAGTTGTCTGGACTTATTTGAAGGTGATGCAGTGGGATCTCAGCCAATGGAAAGGAAGGGAAAAAAACCTCATGTTAAGTCAGATTAATAATATTGTTTGTTAAAATTTTTGTCCATTTTTGAATCAGGAAAAGTGTTTATCTCAAGCATTTGCGCTTATTTCTAGGTTTCTTGTCTCGTATCAGTGCTGTCGTGCATTGTAAAAAAAATCACAAGGTTAATATTATCAAATTCATGTGATAGTCATTTATTTATAACCTTAACAAGAGCAACATGAGCTACCATACGTTTTTTAACAGTTGCAACATTGTCCATCAAATTTCTTATCCCTTGTAACATGGACACAACAGTTTACATGCAATATAAAATTTCAAAATTTAACCACTATAATATACTTTTGAATTATTATTATTGGCAAGTTAGTGCCATATCAAGATGTTTCTGTAGTTAAATTATTCCAATGCTGTGAGTTTGAGTGAAAAAATGTTTACAGGAAATTACCTTAAGAAAAGATGCTGAACTGATTTAACAGAACTAAACTAAATAAAAAGTTACTTATTAGTCATTAGTTGAAGTGATGGTGTCCAATTATAATAATTAATGTGATAATTAAATTGAATTTGGGATAGATTTGATGATGTTCAATAGAGTGACAGCTCTATTGAACACTGTTTGGGGAGAAAGAAGTTTCGTGACCAAAGAAATGCAAAATATTTCTTGAAACCTTGCTCTTAATAATGTAAGGCAACAAAATATCCATTTATGCAACAATCAACCCTTCATTCACTGACACCTCCAAATTGGGACACCGGGTTGGTCTCTGCATGCTGTTATTCAGTCACTAAGCTCATAAGCAGGACAAACATACAGTAAGTGCGCACGATGGTGTCTGTCTTGAAGAGTCGAAATGTACTCATGGAAACTGATGACAAATCAAATATCCTCATTAAACTTATAGGAGTCTCTGTTTTTTCTCCACTTTCCCTTAGTGATTGAGATTGTGGCAAAGTACTTAAAACTTGAAATAAGAAAAATAAACTGGTATTTTACATTTGTTAACACAATCTTTGTTATTTCTTTGTCTTCAATGGCTTGTGTTACTTTGGGTACTTTGATACCAGGTATATAGCCGATTGGTCTCCATGTGTTGACACATTCAGTGTGAACAAGTATAGCGTTCTCGTCTCTTCGGTTAATGGGCTCATAAACGAGCTTCACTGGGACAGTGTCCTTTTTAATTAAGGCCTTTTTGCACATCTTTAGACCAAGCTGGAAATGCTCATGAAAGCTGCTGCCTTTCAAAGTGAAAGTTTCCGTGAATAAGGTACATGAATCTTCAGCCGCTTTACCCGAAGGACCACTCACATCAGGAATGAACTCTCTTGCACCATTGCTGGGGTTGGGAACACTAGAGTCAAAATCAAACTCCTCCTCATCTTCCTCTTCACTCAAGTTTCCTTCCATGTTTACCTCATCGTCTTCTGAACGATTGTTTTCAGAGATTGATAATTTTTGTATCCCTCTTGCGGGGCCCTGTGCTACAATTTCTAAAAGGACGTTTCCTCGTCGGGGAAAATTACTGCAGTTGCAGTCCACGACTGTCAAGTCTAATGGAGACATCGAGGGAATGTTGTTCGGTGCACTAGGAATCTTCAGACGAACAAGACATCAAGATGATGTTACGGAAAGGTTCGTCTCCTGGAGTTGAAAATCCCAAATCAACAATGTACCCTTGTCGTCTTCCACTTCTTCAGGATGAATCTGTCAAACCACGTAAAAGCACATGCATTAAATACAATCGAAACTCTAACACTTACAAAATTATAGGTTAATCGAGTAAAGAAAGAATAGGTTTTTTACCTCGAAATCCACGCTTGAAATTGTCTCAATAACACACAGTGAAGTAATGTCTTTCAGCTTGCCGAGCAGTTTATGACTTTGAGGTAAAACCACCATTCTTCTCTCGGAGAGAGAAGACGGGAAACAAACATGTGCAAACACGCACTCCAATTTTAAGAACGGCAAACTGGGAATTGTGAGTTCAAAAACATAACTTAAATCAACACAATAAAGGTAAAGAAGGCTTTGATTTCGGAATTGTTCAGCCTGCCATCGTGTTTCCTTGATCGCGTCCATTTTGAAATGAGAAGATCACGTGGTACATAACAGTTGATAATATAGTTCGAAGCAATGCATCATGGGATATATGAAATTCCCCCCTTGTTCAAAGCATTGATAGTCGGTCCCACGAACTCGGGAGAGACCAAATATTTGGTCGAAATACTAAACAATGAATTCAGAGGAAAGTTTGACTACGTGATCCTTCTCTGTCCGACTTATACATTCAATAGGATATATCAGGGTTTTGCCGAGGATGACAGATTTCTTCATGTTGTCTCCTAATCAAGATCAAATCAATGATTGGCTGAGGATAGTGAGTTTCGTGTTTGAGGGAACAAATTCCCTGATCATTCTCGATGATTGCACCAGTTCGAAGGATGTGAAAAAGAGGATGAATGAGTTGGTAAACTTGGCATTCAGCGCGAGACACAGTGGAATCAGGTCTGGGTAACAACTCAGCAGATGACGAGCATCGCCAAGCCATTCTGCAAGAATATCACCTTTTTGGTCCTGTTCTATACCCTTCTCGGAGGGACATGAAAGAGATTTTTGACAATTACGGAGGAGGATTGACAAAATTTGAGAGGTTGAAAAAGATTTCCGAGTTGAAAAAAGGAATATTCAAAACTAATTTTCTCCCTAAGACATCCTTTTGAAATTAATCTCGAGTACTAAAATGGAAATGACTGAGCTAGAAGCCTTGAAAGATGTAATAAACATTCTTGAGGCGGAATGCGAGTCAGGAACGAGAGAGCGGTTGGCCGCGTGTCAGAAAGGAACTCATATTGGCTCGAATGTTAAAAATGAAAATAATGGAAATTCTTCTTCTCCTTTTTCTTCATTCTCACTCACTCAAGTTCTTGCAGCGGTGAGTATCGTCTCGCTGGGTTATATCTCAAGAGAGAAGAGGTGATGTCTCTCGTTAAACCTAAAAAGATTGAGCAAGAGAGTGTGCCTGAAGTTCCCGCAAGAAGCGAGCGATGCGAAGATCAAACATCATCAAAAATAAAACGCATGGATCAGCAACAGCGTCTGCGACTCAAGCGAGCTATATTTATTATATCCTCTAAAATGTCTGATAATAAGCTCGTAAAAACATTGACTGATGTCGCGACGGTCACTGGAATAGCAGCTGGATATGGATGGATAGCAAAAAAAGTCGTCAGAGAGCTGATGACTTCTGATCCTTCAGTGAATTTGATGAATTATGTAAATTCACGGTGATAGTGGCGGCTTCGATTGCTACAAAACGGTATCTCGAAGATCAAAAGATTTTACCAAGTTAAATAAAGTTGAATGAGTGAGATAACTGTTTCCGCCTTCAGATTTGCCACTTTCTGCTTATTTGTTGAGGCGGCGATGATCATGTTAAGAAAAGAGATTCGAGGAGAGCTTTCTAATGAATAAATTTTCATTATTATTAAGGTTTAATAATATTAAAATGGCGAGCATTGCGATAATGATTGGAGGAGCAATTATCAATGCCACGGCATTCATCGGAGGGAATTATCTGGCAAAATATTTGAGTGGTGATCCAGCCAGTCAAGAAAAGAAAAGACACGATCTCGCTGTGGAAAAATATGAAAAAGAATATCAGAAATATCAAGAAAACAGAACAAAGTTACTGGGTTGGATAGCCACTGATTGCAAAATCAAAGATAAAGCGAAACAGAATTTCGACAACACGGACTACACATTGAAACTTTTACTAACCGAGTGTTCAACAAAAACAGGGAGAGTTAATTTATGTTGGAGCTTCGGCCCTGGCGATTGGATTGGTAGTGAGTCATTTCCTGTAATAAAAAATGAGTGACAAGACTCTATCAAGAATTTATTGCAGCCCCAAAGGTTTCTGGAAGGGATTGGATGCCGTGAAGAAGTTGGCTCGGGAAGCCGGAGTTTCTGAGGATGAAGTAAAACTCTGGCTGATGAAGCAGGCCATCTGGCAGATTTATCTCCCAGTTCCAAAGAATATCCCAAGACCGAAGTTTGATGTCTCATCCCTGAATTCAGTTCATCAAGCCGATCTTCATTTCCTCCCTCATGACCGACTCCTGAGAGGAAGGAAGATCTAGAAGTATGCGTTGACGGTCATTGATGTCGCGAGCAGATTCGACGCCGCAGAACCATTGTCTTCCAAGGAGTCTTCAGAAGTTTCAAGGGCTTTTCAGAGAATTGACAAAGGACCATTAAAGTGGCCTTCAGTTCTTCAGGTTGAACCCGGACGTGAATTCATGGGTGAAGTAAGGAAAGAAATGGCGAAGCACGATGTGAGGATCAGGACAGGAAATGTGGACGTTCATTGTGATCAGGGGATTGTTGAACGTTTCAATTGCACGTTGAGTGAACGTCTTTTCAGCTTTCAATATTCTCAAGAGATGAACATGAAATCCTCTGAGAGATCAAGAGAATGGGAGAAGAGGCTTCCAGAAGTCATGAGAGCTCTGAACAACGAGGTTACTCGTTTGACTGGGAAGAGACCGGTTGACGCGATAAAGGAGAAGGCGGTCAATGCGAAGAGTTCAATGAGATATTCGAGACCTGTTGGTTTGAGAGAGAAGCGATTGAATTCTTCGGTGAACGTGAGATATCTATATGCCTCTAGCGAGCTTGAAGGCGGTAAGAAGAGAGCCACAGATCCCAATTGGTCATTGAAAGTTTACAGAATCAATAGATCCATTGTGAAAGAGGGTGAGCCGGTTCTGTACTATCTGAAGGATGGGCTGGGGAGGGGTTTCGTCAGAGAAAAGTTGATGGTCGTCCTGAGGGATACCGAGTTTCCTCCTGTGTGAGGTTTTTGGAATAATTTATTTAATGAATAAATTCTTTTTTGAGGGGGTTTTATTGTCCCAAGGTCAAAGTAGCCAAAGATGGTTGAAATCCTTTGATCAGGGTCAATGTGGTCAAAGATGGTCGAAATCCTTTGGTCAAGGTCAAAGTGGACAAAGATGGTCGAAATCCTTTGATCAGGGTCAAAGTGGACAAAGATGGTCAAAATCCTTTGGTCGGGGTCAACGTGGTCAAAGATGGTCGAAATCCTTTGGTCAGGGTCAACGTGGTCAAAGATGGTCAAAATCCTTTGATCAGGGTCATCGTGGTCAAAGATGGTTGAAATCCTTTGGTCAAGGTCAACGTGGTCAAAGATGGTTCAATTCCAAGGTCAACTGACACGACCTGGCCCAGAATGCCCATTATCTAACTACTTTAGCAACCATAACAACAATGACAAATAGTTCATTTCAAGGCTTTATATCAAAAATTGCGTAGCCCCTAGTGATTAATGATGAAATCTTGATTCTTTAAACCATAAATTCCTTACAATTGGCAGCTGTTTAAAAAATAGAAATGGTATCAATTAATTAACTCTTGTTCCGGTAAAACAGTATAATTCACCTGAAAAGAATACAGTAAACGCACTGCATATGCACTGTTCACGTAAAAAATATCATACAAGTTAGTGATAAAACAAGCATACCATTAGCCGCTGTATTTTCTAAATGTTTTTCAAATGTCATAGGAATTGTAAAATAAAACCTGCAAAAGTTGTAGAATAAGCTGAATTCAAGTGAATGTCTTCTGGGTGTATAGTTATGGCAAGCTGTTAGCTTCAAAGTGGCTAATTTTTGAGTCTAATTTTCCAGTGCCTGGCCCCGAAATTGAGTATCGTCATTTTCTGTGGAAACAAAACGCCATTTGACAAATGAACCACAGCAATAAATAGTTCAATATGGACTACTAATAGCCAATGTTTGACCGATTTTGAAATTTTGAAATTTGCCGCTCAATTTTTGATTTTTGTGGACACGCACTCTTAATTTCTAAGCTCAAAACTGGGTTTTGTATGATGTGGAATATACAGAGCGAAGTTCCTGAGAAGGTACGAGTCATATCCATTTTGGTTGTTTATTACAAAACGGTATGGCCTCAACAGTTTTGTACGTTTTTGGTGGGATTAAAAAGTATTTCAAGAAAAAATCCTGCCACGGTTCTACGCTGACCATCTCTGGACGAAATAAGAAAAATTTTGATTTTTCATCATGTGCCACCTCCGGCTCTAAGTTAGTGGAAATTCCCTCTTAAAAGAGTTGAACCGCACACTACTCTCCACACCACGTCTTTACAAGTGACAGGGGCTTCATTCCTGTCTTGACAGCACAAACACCCCGAATGATCAAAAAACACTTTTTTGCGCTCTAAGAGAGTAATGTCGACAGGCTTGCTGGGCTGCAACTGACAAGTTCTGGATGTTTTGAAAGTGTTAAATGACCATTCAGCAGGCATTACGGCGTCAAGCTCGTGAATGGGCACAGAAAACTTCGTCGCTCACAAAAAATTTGTCGCGGAAGGAAGACCACTGAACAACTCTTTAAAGGTCTCAGCATCCATTGGCATGGTAACAAATGCACATCACACGATGCTGGTTGTTGGCGGTTTCTTCATGTTCAGCTTCTCTGCAACTAACACTGCCAAAGTCTGCAGCAAGCCTGGAGTTCCTTGGTGGCGTGTCCTGAACACTTGTTTTAGGCACTCGTTTGTATCAGTTTTCTCCACCCAGCTATCGTAGTTCTTTCCATAGCCATGCCAGCGGACAAAGTACTGAATGTGACCGTGAGTGTCTGTATGCTTATCGAGTGCTTTCGATGCTTCATAAAACTTACTCATGTTTCTTTGCTCTTCTCTCAGAGATTGTCCAAAGTAATTATAACTTGCGTTTACGAGAGTTTTACATGCAAGCATCATGAATGAAATTTATGAGCTTTTCAACACCAGACCAATACTCTTAGTGAATGGCCTGCCCCCATTTATCTTTGAACAGTGTCACATGGGCAAGGTTTAAAGACAAATCTGTGACAAATGTGAGTGCATGCAAGGTAAGGAGTCGTCACGAAAAAAAGGGGAAAAAACAACAGTTTGCGGAGGCAATTCCAAACATTCACACTCATTTGTTTTTCACTCTATGAATGCAATGATAAAGATTTTTGCTTGAGAATTTTTGGCCAACCGGAGAATAAAATCACTGAAATGGAAAAAGGTACGAAAATTGCACCTATTGTTTTACCTTCAACAGTGATGTTTACTTGCTTCAATAGACCAAAAAACAAAACACGAGGCCTAACTATAGTTTAAGTAAACCCACCTTTTCACACACTCTCGACATCAAGCAGTGTGTCTTCATTGTATTTTTTCCTTCCTATTCCTTTTTTATTCAGTTGTTTTTAGCAGTGCAACAATATGTGAAATGTGGAATCATTTAATCATGAAAAGGTGCAAAAGAAAAACTTGTCTTCTTGCTGATCGGCAACAGTTCTGTTTTTGTTTATCGTTTTCTTAGATCCTGGTGCAATTGGTTAAATAATTAAGCCACGCCAAATTTTAAACAAAAGTCATTTTCAAAGTAGCATAGCATATAAAGCATATTAAACTGAGATAAAATGAAACAGCCGCCCTGTTCTTATTGCTTCCAACTACTCATTGCCACTTGCTCGCTAAAACATGAGCTAAAAAATAATACTTACTTGATGACTAAAATGAAAGTAAAGTACAGTTAGGCTGGGTTAGGTCGAAACATGCACGCATGGTATGACAAAAGCGTAGTCAAATCTGTTGACGTACCCCTAGTTAGTTTGTCTTCATTTTCCCAAGTAGGCTACCGTTGAGAAAAATTTGTCATCAGCAACAAGTTGCCGACTGAATCTGATTTGACCCGATTATAATTTTGCAAGTTAGGACAAAAAAATCTCTATGGACAGACAACAAAAGGCTTATTGTCTTAAAAAATTTAAACCATAACAGGCAAAGTTTGATGTGGATCAAAAGGCTTATATTAAACTATATTGTCATAAAATATCAGTGTTTGGGTTTCAGATTTAACTTGAAAGACAATAAAGTATGCTCTGTTATCTTATCAAAGGTACTTTCTTTGTACCTTTCAGGCACAAAGTTGAAGCACACAGCCTGTCATTTGATAATGGCTCTGACATACGAGATCCATTTGGTTATTACTTTTGCAGAGTGCATTGTGGTTTAGTCTTCAAGACAATAAATAGCCTGTAACAGGTGAGCTTACATGGTGTACCAATACTACAAAATCCCTCACTTTATCTTAAGAAAAGTGTAAACATTAATAGTGCAACAAAACCACAAACTGTGTTCAGATAAACAGTCCCACACTTAAGATTTATTCTATACTTCTTTGTCTCTGTAAACATGAAGAGCAGCAACATGGCCAAAAGCTAGAAGCGGATGAGACTCCCCTGGAAGAGAATAAAGCTGACCATAAATTCAATTACGACAGAGCCAGACTTGCATTTGAGCTTGTGTTATTTGCATTTAAGGATGCTGTGAAAGAAGGAGATGGTGACAGGCTCTTTGATGCCTACAAACTTGCCTTACTGCTTTACAAGAACCATGGCCATTATAAGTATGCCTATACAGTTCTCTTGTATTTAGTGAAGTGCATTGCTATCCTCCCCCCATCTCAAGCACTACAGCTGAAGTGGAACCGTACCTTCAATGTCAGTGGCCTGCCAGGATGGAATATTTCCCTAGACTTGCAAAAGGAACATGACAACAAAGGCATAAAGTGTATGTGGGGTAATCTTGGAGCCAACCTTGATGAGCAAAATGCAGAAAGAACAGCAGGGACACTTGAATCAAGACATCAAGCTCATCAAGCTCAATCAAGCTCATCTACCATTCAGTTGACAGAGACTGCATTGTAACAGAACACCACTTTGGAAGAAGGATACCAAAGGAGGAAGAAGCGGTAAATCAGATCATTATTGACCTGATGACACAAGTTGCTTTTAACAAACAATCTGGTAAAGAGGGGTATCCATCCTTTCCAAAGTTTGAACGTAATCTGCTGCATGGCCTTGACTACAGGGACTTGTACCATTGGCTTAGAGAGCATATTGACCTATGGGGCACCATCTACCAACAGGAAAGACGATCTTAATTGTGGACAAAGAGTCAAAATGTCATCACAGGGTGTACTATCAAAACAAAAATGTTAGTATACAGTGCACGTTTTCCATGAATATACTTTCAGTATCATGAAGTATTTTGGTTCACCAAAAACTGTTGTATTTTTCCGACATTTCATGTCCACAAACTGAGAATGTCTGCTTCAAACAGTAAAATCAATGATTCATTGAAATAGGCGAGGCCACTATCCTAAATTTTCTTAAGTATTAATCAAAAACCAGTATCTTGGGAGTTTGTTATTCCCATACTCCTGCATTAATTCACTTGTTTTGTTTAATAACAAGAAAGTAAATGTTAAGCTGTCTTCAGAAGGAAAAAATCAGGATACATACACTGTATGAACAATAAGTTCAATTGACTAATGAAAAACAAAAGTATAGGTTGCTACAAAATTTCATTACATTGTTTGCTATGAGCTTCAATATAATACTCAACAATGTCACTCAAAAGAATGATTTAAGTACATAACGATATAGCAGTCAGTTAATCCAGTATATTCAGCACAGCTGTTATCCTTTAATTTCTGAAAACTGTCCAATTTTGGCATTTAATTTGGACAGTTTTCAATAAGGACTTTGAGTAAAAACGCAGAAACTGTCCAATTTGGGAAAAAAGAGGACAGTTTGTCTCAGCCAATGAAATTAAGCTATTAACCTTCCGAAGATTATTGAAGGCCACACAAAACCTTCCGAAGATTTGCAAAGATCACCCGAACACTCCCGTAGATTTCCGAAGATCCCTGAACACTTCCAAAGATTTCCGAAGATCACCCGAACAATTCCAAAGACTTCCAAAGATCACCCGAACATTTCTGAAGATTTCCGAATATCACCCGAACATCTCCGAAGATTTCCAAAGATCACTTGAGTTCTTCTGAAGACTGCCTGAACACTTCCAAGGATTTCTAAAGATCACCCAAACACTTCCCAGGATTTCTGAGGACTTGTGACAATCTCCGGCGATCTCCGAAGATAACCGGATATTTTCGAAGCTTTCCCAAGTTTCAGGAGATCGGAAGGGCCCAGTCTGTTTTTTTTCAGAGACAGTTACTGTAGTTTTCCTTGCAAAGCTGTATTACTCTTTTTCTTTGGCCATCGTAACTTGGTAAGAAATAACACGCAAACTGTGGTGATAAACATGGCAATAAAACGCATGTTAAAAAAGCAAAGTTCATTTACTTGACGTTTCATATGTTTCAACATACATCTTCAGAAGTGACTGTTAGGAATAGAAGTAACAACTGAATTACAATTTAAAATAAGTAACTAATTAACAATTACAATGACAGAAGCTGAGAAAAATTTGAATATAAAGAATGCAAACTAATAAAGATAAAGCTTTTCGCTGCTTACATTATCATTTAGGGTGGGTTTTAATTCCCTTATTAACAGAGTCTGTTTTATCTTGCAATGTGTATCTGTCTGACCTTTTGCTAATATATCAAAGTGGTCCCATTTGGAGTTGTGACCAGTTGACGTGATGTGGTCTGTAGTAGCAGAAGCATGACAGCTACTTGTGATCAATTTAAAATGTTCAGTTTTTCTGTCATGCAATCTACGTTTTGTTTTTCCAATGTAGAAATCCTGGCAGTCCCAGCAACTAGCCTTATACGCCATGTTTATCACCGCAGTTTGCATGTTGAAGCTGTATTACCTCACAAGTTATAAAATTAATAAGTAACAGGACTACATGCTTGTCCAATTTGGAAATAATTGGATTTAAGAAATTCAAGAAACTCTGACAGCCAAATTGGACTTGGCCTGCAGCCTTGTCCAATTTTGGCTGTCCTCGGAATTTTTTCCATCCAATTCCAAATTGGACAGCATGTAGTCCTATTACATATTCAAATCAAGGTACACTTTTCATGAGAGAAACAATTCTACGTTTTTGTCTTGGCAAACAAAAAAAATTCGTGAATTGAAAACCTCAGCTTTTCAAGAAACTAAAATATTACTACAGTCTTCTCGCTTTCTGTAACCTCTGGGCTGCACAGTCTTACATAAATATTTTTATAATATAAACAAGAACATTAGAGTTCCTGCAGTTCTGGGTCACTGTCTATACGTAAAGTAATACTTTCAAAGTCAAACCACTCATTGGTATCCGGTTCCACTTGCAAGAATGACCCATGAAAATTTTGGGTGATGAGTGCCAATGATTCCTTGAAGTTAGGGATGTCCATAAACACTTCTTGAATAACTTCCAACACTTTCAGGACGTTTGAAATGGGAAATACAGGATAACCAGTGACGAAATCTTCTAGAGTAAAAATGCTCTCACAGTTTGGTGTGATATCATCAATTAGTTGTGTAGAGAAACCATGACTTGAGCTTTCATCTAGCACAGGGCTTCACTGCTCATCCCATTAAGAACCTCGTACAAGGCTTCCTTTAATACATTTCTGTCCTGTCAGATAACCTGCCTAAGATGTCCCTTAGTGTCAGAAAGGTTCTCCACTACTTGTTCACTAACCTCAAAGGGTAGAGTGGTTGCACTGCAACTTTCACCCCCACACTTGCAAAGCTCAGAACAAAAAGAGCTACAGTCATGGAGAGGGGCTGAATTAAATTTTCCAGAGTTTTATAGGCCAAAACACGAAAACAGCCTGTTGCACGGACAAAGTCTTTCACTTCGTTTCGCAATGTCCAACTTGCTGACCGTGATAAATTATAATGACGTGACTTCTTCCCGTGCCTCCCAGCTCTTCCAGCCTCTTGATGTTGGTCTAGGATTGATTGTGCTGGGCCCCAGTTAACTATAAAACGGAGATCGCAAAAGTGCTGTTGTCACAATGACACGTTCAACTCCACAACCCTTGAACTGGTCCATCAGTCTGTTTTTACTACTTTTCCAGGAATTTGAATGATAAATTCCAATCAAACCGTTATCCTGGCATCCACGATTCCAGTGACACATGGTAAATCACCAAAGTTTTTGTCCACCTTCCTTTGGAAAATGTCCTGGGCACAAACTAGGCCGAAAGGCAGACATAACAGTCTGTATCTTCCAAACGGTGAATTAAAGGTTGTCAAAAGCGAGCTCTCCTGGGTAACCTTGATATTCCAGTAACCGCTGCGTGCATCAAGGATTGCGAAGCATTTAGCACCATTAAGTTTAGGTAGAACATCCTCTAATGTAGGTGTAAACTAGTGTGGCCTCTTGATAGCACAGTTCAGATCTTTAGGGTCCAAGCAAAGCCGCAGTGCACCAGTGCTCTTAGCGACGCATACAAGGGAGTTGACCCAGTCAGTAGGATCAGTAACTTTTGCTAAGATTTGCTAAACCAATGAATCAAATTCCTTCTTCAAGGGCTCCCTGAGAACCTCTGGAACTCTTCATGGAGAGTGCATAACTGGGGGAATGGCAGGATCAACTGTGATGTGATATTTGCCCTGAAAGCAACCAACACCTTCAAAGCAATCATTGAACTGTTTGAGCACCTGCTCTTCAGCAACTGGATCTGGGTTGCACATAGGTTGAGGTGGAGTGCTTGGCTTGGAAGCCCCTTCATGGTTTGTGATACTGAAATTCATGGTTATCAGGTTCAAATCTACACAAGTTGGCAGGCCTAATATGTTGGACCATCAGCATCAACAACATGGAATGGGCATGATTTACAGGAGCCACCATAATCCAGTTTGAGTAGTTGGTCATCAAGTGCCATGATGACCAACAGCATGTCCACCAAACGTAGTGATGATGGTGCTAGATGGTGTGAAGCTAGTGGGAATCCCACCAGGGTTACAGTATGCATTTGGGAAGAGCAACTTCTACGTACTCAGAGAGACAACGTTTCCCTCAGTGTCAGTATCAACCTTACACAAGAGAGATTTCTTACAGTGATCTGAGACCACCTCCACCTTTGGGAAGGCTGCAGTGTCATTCTTGGTGACTTGATTAACTGACAAGGTATAGAAGTATAGCTGATCTGGAAATGATGTTTAGGAGAGCTGTTTTCACTTTGATCATGAGCTTCAAGGCTGTGGAAATGCTTCCTTCTATCAGGTTTCCCTTTTTGAGGGTTTAGGAAGCTTTTGACCACCATGCTTAGTTTTTCCCTTTTTGTCAGACTGATGAACGACAGACATTTCTCCAGGGATTCTCTTTTCCGCATGCACTACATTTTGAACCAAAGGAGGACAAGATAGCTCAGAAACATCGTGCTCGAGGCTGCAACATCCACACAAAAGAATGGTGGGGCTTCGGGGCCTGATGGGAGGATCACAATTTAATGGGTCAATGTGAGTTGAAGTACCAGGTGAAATTTCTTAAATTTGGTTAGTTGTTACCTCTTCAGTCTGGGTGATATCCAGAGTGGTATCAAGTGTGAGAGTGGTGTCCTTGTCTACGAGCTTGGTTTGCGTACGCTTGGAATTAGATCCAAAGATAAGAGCATCAATGATATTCACATCAGGGCTCGTAAACCAACATTCTTCGACCAGAATTCGAATTTTCTTAACAAATGAATGCACTGTCTCACCAGGTTCTTGCTTCAGGGTCCTGAGCTTGTACCTTGAGAGCCAAGAGTTGCTCTTTGGAGACAAGTAGTTCTCAAAGCGAGTCCAGTTGGTATTGAGTTTCGTTTCCACGGCAGATAAGGCCCACGTGGAATCTAGTTCGATGCCATTGTCACCCAACTAGACAAGAAGGTAGCTTATTTTGTTCTTCCTGCGATTTTTCTTTCAGTGGGCCAGGGAAGAAAAGTTCGCATTGAGCTTTAAACTTCTTGAACACTTGCGGAGCATCCGGCGAATGCCAATCCACTGTTGAGATAAGTAAACCTGCAAGTTCCGCCATGTTGGTTCCGACGAGCGTAAAACAGGAATAACTGTCAGCCTGGTTCGCTGAAGAAACGGTAGCAGTGAGCAGTTCACAAATTGACAACCACTCCTGACACCATGTTGTAGTTCTCGAGGAAACTAGGAGGCGTACGGCGAAGGAAAAGCACACACTTAAATCACACGAGCGTGATATAGAAAAAGTTACAAGTTGCATTATGAATACTGCTTATATATATCGGGCTCCTGGGAATTAACAAGCGACCACAGACCGGAAACCAAGACAGGTTGCTGAGTGATACTACGACAGACATGATCATTGCAGGTATACACTCAACTTGAGCAGTTGTGCAATTGAAGCCTGAAGAAAATGCAGGTCTGAACGGGATTTGAACTCATGACCTCTGCGATACCAGTGCAGTGCTCTACTAACTGAGCTATCAAGCCATCTGCGAGCTGGTCACTTTACAGCTGTTTATATTGATATGTCCATTGTGTCACTCCTATATAAAGCTTGAACAGTCCAGAATATCCCGATAAATTAGGACATCTGTGATGTCACAAAACTCACGTTTCAACCAATGAGAATGCGTGCTTTGGTTGGAGTGTTGTGTTTCACAACAAACCAAGAGATTCAAGATGGCGGACAAAGAGAGTCGCTAATACTTTCCAATGCCATGAATGCGGGCCTTCAGGAGGTATATATTTATCTCGAATTGAGTTAAATACTGTCCAAATTATAAACTAAAAAGAAAGTTTGTGTTCGCGTCCCAAGTCACAGACCATTCTGCCCAGATAACGATTATCCTTGGACCGAAGGAAGCACCACGGAAAGCAATGCGGGCCACGTTTGACGAGCTGCTATCATCCTTTGGAAAGAGACCTTACAATCGGTAAGCATTGTTACTCTGCATTTTTCTAAGCACAGAAATGATCGATATGAGAATTGGGGCTTTCCTCTTATCTGGGGATTATTGGGCCGAAATCGACAGCACGCACGTGTTCTTATATGCCAGTAGAGATAAATTGTAAATGTCCAAAATGTTATACGTTTTGGCTAAATCGTGGAAATGAAGTCATCATTAAAACAGAATTTTCAATAACGTATACGAGTGAGAAATTCTTTTTCTTTTATACGAAATAAACTAAGCTTGAAAAAATGTATCCAAAAATTTACTGTTGTCAGATGCAGGGATAGTCAAAACTTCTGTCAATATATTCTTTGTAAATCTGAAATTTCTCTATTTTGGGATTTATTTCAAATATTTCTTGTATCTATTTGTCACTGTGCTAAAAGATATCATGTCTGATTTCCACATTTAAATTATGAAAACTTACATATAATTGCTGACTTTCACAAGTTATTTACCCAAAAATATCAATATAATTCCTGAACAGGTTGACAAGGGATCATTCACAATCCATCCACATGTCCCAAGGTTTTATGATATATTTATTTAAAGTATACAAACCAAATTCAGTCTTGAAAGTGAAATCCATTTTATTTTATTCACTCTTTAGGTACTCTCGACCTTGAATTTGCCTCTTAGCAGAATGCAGGACCTGAAACAGATCACAAGCACTTAGAAGATTATTGCATTGCTTGCAGATGTCAATATTATTACAAATGTATTTTTCGTTTTAACATATGAATTTATTTTGAATGTAGTTACCACCTTAGTCTCACTAAAAAAGAGATTGCCCTCAAGTGGTCTGATAACTCTTATGTTTTCTATTTTTTTTTACATAGTCTTAACCAAACTGATATGTTTCCTGTTCACAACCAATTAATGTTTTGCACTAGTTACACAATTAGTAATGCTCAACACTCGACACTACATTCTCAACTCTTGTACCTTTTCAGTCTTTGCGTTCATAAAAATTGTTTAGCAAAAATATTACTTTCTGGTACATTCAAGCTTCATGGGGAGGTGAAAAGAATCATCATCTACTAGGAACAGCTGCAGTGTGTATGGTTTTTAAAAAATGCCAAAAAAAAAAAGAGTACAATGCCCCCTACAAACCTTAACTTACATGTTTGCATGGCCCTCAATGTCTGGTAAATGAGCACAAACAATCTCTCTACCCTTTGTGCCATTCCTTGGGATACTGATAGCATCCATTCACAGGGAATCACTGCACTACCCCTGGCTTGTCTGTTTCGCTGCCACTTCTGTGCTGTAGGTGGTTTTCAATAGGCTGCTGGCTCTCCAGTGATAAAACTGTGGTGCACATTCGGTGAATCCACCAAAAAAGAGACCTCCCAAATTTGTTTAATTTCGTGCGCCTACTTAGCGACATCTTCTTTCCTCTCTTTTGACTTTGTTTTTTCCCAAAAAATTCGGCAAAGTGCCTCGAGCAGTCGAATATGCTCTTCCATCTACTTAGAGAGAGAAATTCAAAACAACTGTCATACAAATGAAGGAACGATGCATTACTCAAGCCTTACAACAACAGCGGTTCAGGTACACTTGTAACACCTCAAATTCAAAGAGAGTTTACAAAATATTGGCGTTGTTTACAACCGTGTAATTTGGCATGATGAAACTTTAACAACACTAGAACCAGTAAAAAATATACACAGCTCAATGAAAAATATGTGAATACTAGAAAATAACGTGTACTCTATACTAACCTTAATATTTGGCCACAAAATCGCGTCTACATCGTCGCTTGACACCAAAAAAACTCAATGATTAGAGGACAGTCAACGTTCTCCTACTACCAAAATGGCTGCTTATACACCGAATGCAAATATGGCGGACCACTCGGGTGGCCCAGGACGAGTTGCACGAAGTCGAGGCTAGTTAGGCCTCCAGCGATTTTTCCCTGATGTTTTGATCGTCACGAATGGCTCCACGTGTGCTTACTGAGAATGATATTCCCGGAGCTTCTCTTGCCAGTAGAGCCCCAGCAGCATTAAAAAACGAAGAACTCCAATTTTGGCTAAAATGCAGACGAGATTCATTAAAGGGTTTAAAAACAAAAGCTGCTTTAGTGAAGAGGTAAGGTGCAAGATTGCTTCGAATTTACAACTTGTCAAATGTTTACACGTGCGAAGAACCCCTGAACTTAGACCATGCTGTAGCCTTCTAAACTAAGGAGATTACTTTATTATTTCCTCATTTCAAGGGTTGAAGAGTATATCAAAAAGGGCCTTGACCGAAATATTGTGGATCCAGATCCTCACAGCATTTACACAAAACGCAAGGAACACCAAAATGCAAGCGACGGCGACAGTTCGAAAACTACTTCCAGTTTGCAGCCGCTACCAAAGTACCCTTCGCAAGGCTGGTCCAGCAACTTAAAGCGAATGCCTTTTTTCTCTCGTGCTGAAATGAACAGTCACATCTCAAAGTCTGGTGAAAACGTAGACTCCAGAAACGGTCACTCTGTACCAACTAGCGTGCGAAAAGCCACAACGTTTCTTAACGACGAATATTTAAAGGCCTTGTCAGCAGCAAGCAACGATAACTATTTTTATTTCCATTGTCATTGCCACCACAGTTTTAGAAAAAATGATCCTCCGCACAACTTAAAGGTCGCGTTGTGTATTTTAAGTGGGGAGGTCATTGACGCCTCTTGCTCCTGTGTTGCTGGTCAGGTTGGGTACTGCAATCATATTCTAGCTCTTTTGCTCAAATTATGCAAGTTCACCTTATACGAATGCAAAAGTATTACTGACCTTAACAGTGAAGAGGACATGCAGCCAAAACGTAGCTGCACATCAAGTTTGCAGCAATGGCATCGCAAGGGCAGAGGAGACTCAATAAATCCACAGCCGGTTATGGAAGTTTTGGTAAACAAAACTTCCCTAGATCAAGACCAGCCATCAAAGTCTAGAGACCCTGGTGTTAAATGTCTACTATACGAGGCAAGGAAATCCCTGAAGAATCAGCAGACAGATGAATCCAAATTACTGGAGCATTTGAAGGAGATAAACCCCAAAATGGCCTTGGCACAAGTTATGACTCCAAGGTCAGAAACAACACCACTGTTGAAAACTAAGTTTGGTAAAAGTCCACAGCGGTCCTATTGCAGCTATCAACTATCTGTGACTGAAGATAACTTTAAAGTGTTCTGTGATATTTCATCTGTGCCCAGGTTAGACTCAGACAACTCTAATGACTTGCAAATAACTGAATATCCCAGATTCCCCCTCAGCCAATTAAATGAACAATTTGAAATACCAGCTGATATTTCTGGGGATGAGAGATCTTTACTAGAAAAACTAAAAGCAGATAAGAACAAAGTAAATGAAATTGAAAGAAAAACACGAGGTCAGTCAAACTGCCAAGAGTGGAAGGATGAAAGGAAATTGAGGTTCACTGCTTCAAACTTTGGCCTGATACGGGACAGGAAAAGGAACCATGAGACCCTAGTGAAGAATCTGCTGAACCCAAAACCCTTCACTTCAAGGTACATGAATCATGGTCTCAAATATGAGCCTATTGCATTGGAACAGTACCAGAAGTACATGATGTCAATTCGCAGGCCTGTACAGGTCTTTAAGTCAGGACTTGTCATAAGCTCTGATTCCCCATACTTAGGTGCCTCCCCCGATGGAAAGGTCATTGACCCCGGGTGTTCAAACCCTTTTGGACTCTCTGAAGTTAAGTGCCCTGAGACCAAATATCTAGTGACTCCTCTAGATGCATGTTCGGATAGTAATTTCTTTTTGGAAGAAGTGAACGGGATGCCAAAACTTAAGCAAACGCATAAGTACTTTACTCAAGTTCAGGGTTTGATGGGGGTAACTGGGGCCAGGTGGTGCAATTTTGTTGTCTACACCAGCAAAGGAATGAGTATTGAGTGCATCCCATTTGATGTTCAATACTGGAATAATTTAAGGGAAACACTAAAGTTGTATTACTTCAGGCACTTTCTAGCTTTAGCAGCAAGAGAACCATTATAACAATACTGATGTTATTTAGTACTCCAATTTAACAAAACAGTAATGTTCCTGTTTAATACTGTCCATTATTTTGTACAAACAACAGTAGTTAGCCGCAGAAGGAGTAATAATTCTCTGTAAATATACATGACAATGCATATGATAAAAATCTTTACTCATGTTATTTAAGTGCTGGTATTTTTGAGCAAACCAAATTAGATTGTAAAACCTTGAAATAATTTTATCAATAAAATGTAGAGAATGTTAAAAAGTATGACAAAATGACAAAATATTTGTCCAAACAACTTATAATAATTATTGTTAGCTTTAGCCAGGGGTTTCCTATTTGAGGAAAATATACGAGACAGTTACACACAGACTAGAAAACTTTACTTATCCTGATATAAGTGGATCCTGAGTATTGCAGAGGAATGCGCATACAGTCCACATCTGATTTACAACTCCGAATAAACTCAAAGGTACAACTCCTTCCCAGATCCAAACGTTTTTAATTTTGTTAATTGCCCTTTCCACATGAATTCTCACACTGGCAATTTGTTGAGTTCTGACCACATCCTCTGCTGACATCTGACTGTTGCCTCCAAGAAAGGGTGGGATGTTTAAACTTACAGCCAGGGGTAAAATGTCTTGAATTTGAAAACCTTTGTCGGCCATCACTGAATCCCCATCATCAAATGCTTGGGACAGTAAACCACTTCGCAGCACAATTTCCCGATCAGAAATACTCCCAGTGTAAAGCTGGCTCACGAAGGTGATGGCCCCACTTGGGGAAATTCCAACAAGCCCCTTTAGTGTCACATGGTTCTTATATGAGCTGAAAAGCTCAGAGTTCAGAAGCAGACTACTAGGCATCTCACAAAAAACCTCAGTGCAGTCTATTACAATTCTTGTTGAGGGGAATTTCTCTTTCAGCTGGCATGGTTTTTTGAATAACTTCCTTAGATGGCCAAAAACAGACTTGACCAAATTTCAAGTACATAAAATTGATCCACGGTATAAACATTCTGCTTATAGTAGATTGTGCCACACCATAAAGATTGGCTAGATGTCGTTCAGAAAACCCTCTTCTTAAGCGACACAAAACAATAAAAAATTCATCTACTGGCCTAATTTTTCATTGGCGTCCTTTCTTCGCCACTTGGACGTCTTCCTCCTCATCGGAGCTGTCTGAGTTGTAAAACTCCTCTGGGATGTCTGAGCTGCTCCGAGGGCAAATATTTTCACAGTCCTCGCCAGGATTCAAGAACTCATAAATGGCTGTGAAAGTGGCATAATTAGGAAGACCCATGTAAAAACTAATATCGGCATCAGACTTGAAGCAATCAAGTGAAAATAAACGAGAAGAAATTTCTTCCTGCTGGCTGTCACTTTCAGCAAGCTTTCTCTTTAGTTCAGTGTTCTCGAGGCAAAGACTTGTTAACTCCTGTTGAGCTTGCAGAAGCTGGATCTCAAGTTCCTGAATTCGTTTTATTTGATCCATTTCGCTTGTTTGACATGCTGAATCTGGAATTCCTGAATCTACATGCACGGTTTCAGGAGCAGTCGAACCTTCATCGTTCGTTTCAGAACTCACCTCAGGTGTAAACAACGTTTTCTTCATAGGCATGGAAACCCTTTCGGTAGGTGCTTTTCTTTTTGTTGGAGAAGGAACAGACCAAGCAAACCGTGAAGGCACACCGCGTTTGGCAATATATTGTCGGCCGTTTAAAGATGTCCTGAGATCCTCTTGTCTGAAGTGCAATGAACATACTTTTGTATCGGGTGTGATCTGCCACTGTTTTCCTTCATCTCGGCAGATCGCGTGAATCCACTGTTTTCTTCTTTCGGGTGATTTTGGAAATGCAAAAAACGACACTTTCTCTCCTTTTGGCAATTTAACCCCTTTCTGGTGACACTGAGGGACACAACAACCCGTAGGCATAGTAAAAACTTCGCTAAAACTTCGACAAGTACAAGAGACGCGTTGCTGAATACGTGTTTTGTAAACAAGTTCGAGGCCTAACTAGCCTCGACTTCACGCAACTCGTCCCGGGCCGCCCGAGTGGTCCGCCATATTTGCATTCGGTGTATTCTCCTTCTCAAAGTTTGGTTGCAAAAAGTCCTAGATAATGCTGGCCAGACTCTATACGAGACTGGAAACAACATTTTCTTTGTCCACATAAAAGGTCCGCCATTTTCCCTGCTAACAATAGCTTCATGACGTCATGACCGTCCTAATTTATCGGGATATTCCAGACTGTTGAAGACAGGCCACTTAGTCTCAAATGAACTCGTGAACTATGATCTCAGCAGGCCTGCCTTTCCTGCTTTGGAGCTCTGCTGGTATGCGAAATTTGAAGGTTTCTTAAACTTTATCCTTTGGGGAAGAAGAGGTTGTTGGTGCAGCTGCTGGTGGAAACTGTGTATCATCTAAAATGAATATACTGCATACTTGCTGCAAGGTAAGATTTGTTTTTTAATTGTAAACAGTATTGAACACTTGGTAAACACAAGCTGTTACTGACAGTAATAAATATTATGTGAAATAATCAAACTGACATTAGCAAGATGCATTTTATGTACAAGGTGATTGTTTATTCAGCCTACTGAACCATATTGATTCACATGCTTTGTGGAAAGGAAATTGATAGCCCAACACACCAAACTGGAAAAGTGCTGCTCTTTACTTTTAGAATATCAAGAAACCTTTAAAGTGTATATGACACAAAATTTTTTTGGCTCTTTTCCTTCACTTACATGTGTAACAATAAAATATTGATTTAAAAATTTATTTTTTTTACTTGCATTTTAGTGACCAAAACACACTCCATTTTCCCTTCAAAATTGTCCCAGAGACTGGGGTGAGAAATTTTGCGTGTGACATCAGCTGGTTTGATCAAAGTTCCGCATCTTTTCTTACATACGTGATTTTAGTCAATTTGTTGCATGGCAGCTTCGAGTTTGTGTGCGATTTCTTCTCAGTTTTAAGCCTATTTAGTTAAATTTGTGAAATAGCTAGCGACTCAGAAACGAATGAATCCTTATGTGTTGCTGGAAGCTTGGATGAAAGCGAAGATTTGGACGAGGATTGGAGGGTTAGAGAGAGCAAAATATGACCATATTGCGAAGAGCCGCTCACCAACATTCCACATGAGGAAGATAGTGATCACGAAGAAAGAGACCTCGATGGTTTGACACCAGTTGTTTTTGAGGCAAGATACAAAGGAACCGTGCTTGTGGATACTTGGTATGTGAAATTATTTGAGCTATCGCTGGTTTCTTCACTTACTCGGAAGGTTGTTTACATAAACTCTGCCACTGTTTACTTTTATTTAGGTGTAGCTGTGGTCACTGCAACACTGTCACATTAGTTGGCTCACTCGAGTACCGTTGTTGCCGGGAATTAACTAGTTCGTCCGCAAAGATGCTTTTTGATGGTTCAATCGAGTACATAACATGTATCACCCAACATGAGGACTATGGTGCAATTACAAACCGAGCCGTTCTCACTCAAGTGGCCCCCTTGTTGAGGAAAAAGGAAGGAGGCAGCTATCGCCGCTGCAGTGGAGTGTCAGAAAACGAGTAAGACATAGGAATATTTAAATTTGACGTAACATTTCTTGAGCTATAATGCTAAACACGTTTTCCTATATCTCGATGGCTGAGGAAACCTGCATGCTGTTTTTCCCCAATTCCTATTTATTTTCTTTGTGGTCAGCACTTCCAAATCCAGCTATTTTTTTTTTGTACTTTATGCAATCTTACTGTCAAAGCTCTTTATTTTTGACACAACCTATAAAGCATCTAGGAACGTTTTGCTGAGTTTATAGGGTCGGGGAGCAGTCACTGGGTACGAACAATTTTCTGGGATTCCCAATAAATATTTCAAAATGTTTCATCTACTTTAGGTTCCTTAGATCTGTTGGATACAGATGGACCACATGATGGCTTTGTGGGTACATTGGCTGGGGCAACACCAGGCCACTTCCAGCCTGTGTTTATCACAGTATCAGAACAAAATACCACTCAAATCAGTCAAGAGGATATGCCAGTTTTACGGATAGAGAGTGACCACTACCCAAAACAATTGAATTATTCACACGTCTGAGTGTCCTTACAATTCTTGCAGCAACAGAAACATTTATATATTCACTCTCCATTTGTTTTAGATTTGAATAAAACAGTAATTTTTTCTCAAATTAAAGCTAAGCTCTAGCTGTTTTGTTCAGTGATAATAGTTTTTGAAACTGCAATACAGAGACGAAAGCTGAGGCTCTACCCTGTCTACCCTGTATTTGGTAACTTGAAAATAAAAATGAAACTCTACTATCAAATGGCTATCAAGAGTACTATCTCCCCATGGAGACCAGTACAAGTTTGCAGTGAATAGATATACTTTGACTCTGTCAGCAAACAATGAAAATTGAGGTTATTTTGCCCAGACTAGTAAATTTTTTGCATTTAGTTTTGTGCAAACGCACTGGTTTTTTACATATTGAACAATTGTAGGGCCTTCTTTTGCCTTGGCTACTGGTGCTTGGGGTACTCTCACTTGGCACGCTTGCAGGCTGTAATGTGGACTGCTCTGCTTCTGTGGAACAAACAAACTCAATTCACTTTATGGACTTAACCTCTTACCTGTACATGTACTTCACAAAATGTAAAATCTTATGATGGGAATTTTTAGTACTAAAGAAATGTGCCAGTAGATAGATACAACTATACATCAAAATGAATTTTGATACTGTAGTAGTAGATGTGCAGCTGAGAAATTCTTAAATACTGAGTAAATTACAAGTGTTTTAGTATACATGACAGCCAGAGAGAGAAAAACAATATAATGCAAAATTAGTGCAAACTATTATTCTGCTATTACAAGATTTGCAGATGTGGGCTCGCTTACATTGGGTACCTTGGGAGCGGGCTTTTCGCTGGTAAAGATTGCATCCTTCCTGGCCTGCGGGCGAGTACCACCTGGTGTATTTCCCAGAGAGGTTTTGATTACCGACAGAGGTCCTGGTGCCATATCCGGTCGATTTTTGTAGTGAATTCTCCTCCATCTGGTCTTGTGCAAGAAATGTACAGTCCTTGACCAAATGGTCAAAGGACTTACAACACGAGCATTGGCGGGGGTGAGGGCATAAGGCAGAGGCATCTAACGCGGTTGCGTATGGCGTGGTATCAATGGCATCAAGACTTGCGCTGTTTCCGAGTTGAAATTGTTTGGCGTACGCCATGCTGGAGTGAATGTCAAACATACACCAATGACCAGCAAAATTTACAATTGGCAAATTGAATCTGTTCACGATGAGGCAAGCTCAGTATAACGTGATGGTTCTGCGGCCATTACCACCTTTTCATATGCGTTCCACGCTTGTAACCAGGTGTCAAACGAGTCGATTTGGCGTTTTCGAGGCCCCTTGATTACGTAAGTTACACAGTTTATATCGCTCTGGGGAGGAGGTATGCTTCCGTTGTTGGGCAAATTTGCGAACGGGCTAAGGGTGGATAATAGATCAGAGAAATCAATGTACTCACACTTAGTGACCGCCTGCAAAAGCTTCTCGGACATGCTTCTTGTTAGTGCTGTTGCGGTATTCGCAGCTGGAGCTGGGGAGAAGGTCGTGATCAGTGTCTGTTGAGAGGGTTGTTGGTTTGTTTTGCTGGCCTGTTCAACGAGAACCGGAGGAGGCTGAGGCAGAGGTGATTGGACTTGCTTTTTTAAATTGTTGTGCTACGCTTGAAGGGTCTCCATTTGTGAAGAAAGGTTGCGAATGGCCTCCAAAAGAACCGACGTTGACACCTCATCTGACGTTGGAGATTCCTGAATCTCCGTTCCATCACTGGGGCCCGTACAGTTCTTTCCTGGTGTACTGAACTGGTGACTGGATTTTCGGGTCTTGCACCCTGGACATTTGCCTTTTCTAGAAGACATAGCGTCAAAGAAAAACTCAGAATACTCGGAGAAAACGCACAAATACAATGTCAGTAAAAACTCAAGGCATATTGATCGTCGGGATCAAAGTTCACAGTAACACGTGTCCGTAACTCGAGACAATAATCAAGTTGACATCACCTCATTTACATTAACATAATTTAACTAGTTAAATATTACATACATGACGTACTGACTGAGCTAAAAGGAAAAGAAAGCGCTGACTTTTCAACGTCTAAGTGAAAGATGGTGGAGTGTTTTGTGATGGATTTTAAAAGCAATCTGTATGTTAAAACAGCAGTGATTGCTCTCCCGGGATTTTAAAAGGCCTTTTGAGTAGCTTTCTTGACAGCTACTCAAAAGGCTGTTCACAACACTATGAAATATGCACCTTACTTAAGATGGAGTCATGGAGAGAAATCAAATTGTTTGGGTGAAACGAATATCTGTGCTTTGAGACTGATAATAGTAGAACATGATCCAGTGGATTTCATTTTCACATGGCCTTTCTTGTTATAGAAATACTAAATCAAAGACAGCTAATGAAATATGCATAAATTAGTGACAGATGGCCATGTTTGGATGGAGTCACCATAACTTGAAGGGTATGAAATATTTTGACCTAAGTTTTTGCCATAATCATTTACACACCAAACGCAATATTTGTGCAAAGTCTGAGCGAAATCGGTGATTTGGAGCTAGCCAGTTTGTTACCTGCAAAATTTTATTAGGTCTAACATTCAATGACAAGGCATAACTCTTATATTCTAATTGTCTCTTTAATTGAACTTTAATTCTTCCACTTTCTTGTGGCAGTCATGATAACATGTTGACAGTATTGTTAACATCTGCTGGGACATTTACCACAGTTCCTTTTGATGTGAAGTTTATATGAAATAATTCATATATGAACTATATATCATTTCACTCCTCACGGGAAGATATGAACTCAACTAATTGACCTCGCTCCCAATGTGTGGCTTCATAGCTCAGTTGGTAGAGCATCGCACCGGTATTGCGGAGGTCACGGGTTCGAATCCCGTTGAAGCCCTGATTTTTTTTCAGGCTTCTTTCCAATTGCTTAAATTGGAAAATTAACTGCGATGATCATTCTTCACTTTCATCTTCAACCGCAGTTCATGTATGAATTATTTCATATAAACTTCACATCATTTCACTCCTCACAGGAAGATATGAACTCAACTAATTGACCTCGCTCCCATTGAAGCCCTGATTTTTTTCAGGCTTCTTCTTTCCAATTGCTTAAATTGGAAAATTAACTGCGATGATCATTCTTCACTTTCACTTACAGTTCCTTTCATTTTGAACTGATTTCCTCTGGGAGCTTGCAGAAGCTTTTGAAAAGCCAACCGAGGTGCCAATATTCTGCACCCTAACTCATTCAAATAAAAAAGTCTGGTTTAGCTGGAAAGGACATTCCATTCTTAGCTGCGCTGAGGGTGGTATGATCCACTCAATACCATCAACACTTGTTTTAGTTAGTAAATATTTTCCTGCAGCAGGTTGGGAAAGCCTAAGTTTTTCAGTAGTGACAACACTGTGTTTATACCACAACTGGTTACAACAAGAGCAACTGTACTCTGGACCTCTAGAGACATCAGCATGAAATTTTCTGATTTCATCAGTAATGGTTGAGTTATATACATTTTTCTCTTTCTGATATTGACGCTGGTTTGCTAGTCTCTCTTTTCTATGGTCTGCAGCTTCATTTGCAATTTTTTCTTTCTGATATTAACATTGGTTTACTGATTCATTTGCAATTTTTTCATTCTGATATTGACATTGGTTTAACAGTCTCTCTTCCCTACATTCTGCTGATTCGTTTGTAATTTTCTGTCTTTGATACTGAGAATGGGTTGCCAGCCTCTTTTTTCTTGATTCAGAAGATCATTTGCATGTTTCTTTTTCCTGTTCAGACACTGCTGGGCTAGCCTCTTTTCCTTAGATTCCTCACTTTCATTTACCCTTCTTCTTTTCTCATATTCATGTCTTACAATCAATCGTTTTTTCTTTTTCTCCTTGTGTTACAGTTAAAGACTTTCACTGTCTTTTTAAACTCATGGCTATGCGAAGCATAGAAACGTGTTTGTTGCGGGGACTCCGATATGCAAATGTGTCACTTGCTCACTCACTCAGGTGTAGACACTGTTCATAATTAGTCGGTCCGAACGAGAGCTCCCGAGTCCAACGCCATGTTGGAATAGTAACCGAGTCCGACGCCATATTGGAATAGTAACCGGGCCCGCCGCCATATTGGAATAGTAACCGTGCAGTCAGTGCAAGACTACTACTCAATGCGTGCATTGTGCCAGCCCGAATATTGATGATTTTGTAGCTTTTACACGATCATTAATATTAGGTGTTTCGCTAGATTGAAGTGGAGTTGACTTCGAATGTTTGAATTAGTACTATGGCCAACTTGAAGGCTGAATTTCATGAGCATTTGAGTCGTCCAGGCGTTCAAAATGACCAGGAGATGTGCATTTGTTTGCTGGAAAGTGACCTGAGAATGATTAAATCTCATGCTGATGTGGTAAGCTTTGATGAGAATGTGTCTTATTCCTCAACCTTAATGAATTTATATGAGCGAAACGAACGTTTAATGAACTAAACAGCTGTTGAATAAAGGACAGACATCAGCACCATTGTATAATATTGTAATTTCATTTTTATAATTTAGTAACATCTAAACCTGAGACCAGCCAAAATATTGTTTTAACTCTACGACATTGTGTCAGCCTTGCAGAAGTGACGTATTATCGTTTTACTTTTCAAGTTTGGCTGATTAGATCTCCTGTGAGATCTAACGTTCAATCAAGCTGGACCTTCGTTCACAGCTTTGCAGTTTAAACACTTAAGTTTTTCATGTTGAGTTGTCCATGTTCAACCGGGATCAAGTTAAGTTTAGATTAAAGTTGTGTTCTCTATAGTTGTCTTGATTATTTTAGTACATTGATCTGAACTCTAAGTGGGATCTGAAATGCACAAAAACTTGGAAAGAAATTCCCAAATACTTGATTTTGATAAGCTTAAATGATTTTTACCCTGTCTTTTGTTTACTCTTTTGCTTCCTGATTGAAAAGATAACAAAGGGAAAGAAACGCCCTGTGAGCTTGTCCCCAGTTAGTAGTTGATACTAAATACATGGACACTTCAATAAAGCTGTTATTATTATTGTTGGAACACATTTATGGGTCGACAGATTTTTCAGATCAACACTGAAAATGCTTGCAAATGAGTCTACTTATTTTGATGTATTTTACGTGCAATATATATAGAGATAAGCGGTTCCACATTGGAAAAGAAGTGTCGTCTCATAAGAAACCTTACCTATAGCCTTGAATGAAATGCAATAAAAAACTTTTGTGAACTTGTATGACTTGAATACATGCACATTTTTCCAGCAGGCAGATCAACATCAAGATCTGGGTGTGAAGGAAAGGTAGGGGGGAAGGGAGGGGAGAGTACTCTATGATTTGTTGGGCAGGAGTGTCCTCTGTGACCCAAGAACCTTAGCCTTTACTACTCCATGTTCTGCTGCAATTTTGTCACCCTAGCTATTCTGGACGTATGTCTTTTTAACTCTCTAAACGAAAGGCGAAGAAACAAAACTACAACAATTAAGTCTGGGGTAAAAGGGAAAGGGCTCGGAAGTGATCCCTTCCATTTAATAGAAATTTTTCCAACTGGAAAAGGTAAATGTACAAGAAATATAACAGCAACAAATAATTAGGGGGGAAGGGGGGGAGCGAAGCTACGCTGTGCACAAGCACATGGCGAATGAAGTGCATAGAGCACATGTCAGAGAAAACTAGTACCAGTCCTCTCTCCCTTCCTCCAGAGTTAAATACAAATAAATGTAATTATTTTAGACTTAACTCTCTAAACAAAAGGCAAAGAAACAAAACTACAACAATAAAGTCTGGGGTAAAAGGGAAGGGCTCGGAAGTGATCCCTTCAATTTAATAGAAATTTTCCTAAGGGAGGAACGACCTAACCCCAGACGAATAACAGAGGAAGGAAGAAAATCTAAACAAACAAAGCCAGCTGACTAACTGCTTGCATTCTGTCTTAAACTGGGATGTGAATATAAGATCTATACGCATCTGACTGCCAGTCTCCTTAAACGTTTAATAAGTTCTGCTGGGATTTGAACTTGAACGGCCAGAGTGGCCCCGCCTGATCGAAAACTATGTCCGCTAAATTTAGATGGATTCAAGTTCATGGTGGTTGTCAATAATTTAAGTAGGGAGTTAAACTTTCCATATGTCAGAGGGACCAGACCTCCTTTGGTTGAAGCTGGAATGACAAAGGCTGGGCCTGATAAGGACGCTGGTACTAAGCTGAAAGCATGCTTGAGAGTTGTATAAAAGCAGAGTGGGTGCTGGGCAATGCGTGGTAAAGGAATAGTCAAAATGCGCTGGCTAAATTGGATTGTTTTTGACCATCTGTTGATAATGATGGTCCAGTCCGTAAAGAAGAGGATGTCCCCTCAATGCAGATGTTTTGATGGGTTGAAATGTGTTAATCCTCTGCATAGCAAGTTAGCTTTACGGAGGAGGCCAAAGAAAGCTACCAGACAGACTGCCCAAAATGTTGCATGCAAAGGATCATCTAAGTTTAAGTGATTCTTGAAGGCTAACAGGATCTGAGGCGTAATTGGTTTCTTTTGGGATACTGATAAACTTTTTATGCGTTTAATTCCCCGAAGTATAGTTGCCAGCTGAAAATTGTTTTTGGTTGGGTCCACAAGTCCGTGCTCAAGATGTAGGATGCGAACTGCATTCAAATAAGCTGGGATGGAGGATGCTGAAAGTGATCTTGTGAGGAAGGCTGCGTAGCGGTTAAGGGTTGATACTGATGCCGGGATAGGCTGGCAACCATAGTATACACAAAAGGAGAGGTATGAGTGCATTTGACTCAGATAGGTGGACTTGGTAGTAGGAGCATATGCTTGACGCCGGAAACTGATGACTTCGCGGTCAAGTTGCTGCTGATCCTTTGTATCTAAGGAGTGCAAGAGACAATGATGACATGTGACATTCTAAATCATATGATGCAGGGGATTCAGAGAGCCATGCCTGGAACGTTGACCAGTAGTGTACATTGTCAAGGGTGAAACACTATCTGCTAGGGTTTTGGTTGTTCCTGGAATGTGTTTGACTAACAGGCTGAAATTGTAATCCTCCTTAAGCCAAAACAGAGAACAAAGCCAGTCCATCATTACTGGGCAACAGGTTGAACCTTTGTTTAAGATAGCCACAGCCACCTGGCTGTCCGACTTGTTGACCACTTGATAACCTGACCAAAAGGGTGCCCAATGATGTGCTGCCAAAACGATTGTGAATGTTTCCTTGGAATTGATGTGCAGAGAGCTGGGTAGTCTAATGCCCAGTTAACATACATCCAGTCAATTTCCCATATGCATCCCCCACCAGACAGGGAATCATCTGTAGGCACTGCTGTAGGAAGTTCTGGGGTTGCTGAGGGGAAAAATGTTTTACTGTTGTGTGCAGGCAAGGGGGAGGTCCACCACAGGAGGTCAGCTCTAGCACATAAGTTTAAATAAACACGGAGATACGGGCATTTAACAGCATTTGCCAAGGTGATAAGACGCCTGAGAAACATGTGGCCCCCTCAAACAACATGTGCTGCCCAATTGAGCTTGCCAATGAGTCGTTGGAGGTGAAGCTTGGAGCATTTACGTTTTGAACTGGTTTCCTTGAGGATGAATAACAACTCAGATACACAATCTTCTGAGAGGCGGAGTTCACACTTAACAGTGTCAATTTCAACTCCCAGAAAAACCAGACATTGGGCTGGGAAGACAACTTTTGTCCAGTTGACAGTGAAGCCAAGAGACCCTAGTAAGTTTAGTAGAATGTCAAAAGCTGCTTTGCACTGAAGCTGAGTCGGTTCAATGATGAGGAAGTCATCCAGGTACGCCAACAAATTATACCCTCTTCAGGCCATCATTTGACAGACTGATTGTGTGAGGCGAAAAATCATTGGTGAGGCCCTGGCTCCAAAAGGGAGTCACTTATCATAGAGGTAGGTAGAATGTTTAGAGTCCTTGAAACACCAAGACATCCCTGTAAGTTGCCAGCTGTATGGGGGAGTACCAACACTTCTGTAAGCATGTTTTAAGTCAACTTTTGCCAACCAGCAACCTGGTTGACAGAGGTTTGCTGCATCATCAACAGTAACATACTTGTAATGTTCTAAATCCATGTATGAGTTAGCATTTGCCATTAAGGGTCGGCTGCAATCCATGATCATCCATAGTTCATTTGAGTCCTTTGTAGGTACGGCCCCAAGTACATTAACGATTATGGGCATGTGGGACTTGTCTGCTACAGAAAAATGGTCTTCTTGAAGACCCATAACCAGTTCCACTTCAATTTGATCTTTAGCTCCAGGTCGTAGAGCAGATTTATTGTTGGGTGTAAAGGCATGTGAGACCGTTGAATCAGGAGGGAGTAGCTGAAATCCATTTTTAACACCATCTAGAATAAATTCCATGTCGGGATAATTTGATAGTTCTGCTGCCCAGGTCCCAAAAATTAAGTCTGTGGAGACCTTGGCTGCTTGGGGCTGCTGCATAGATTCCAAAAAGGCACCTGCTTTAATAGGTAAACTTCCCCCACACTCTGTGGGATAGCATGTCATTAAGGCAGGATTGGTCCCTTCATGTAACAATGTGGTCGAGATATCTCCAGCTAGTTCTGCCGTTAGAGTACAATTAGGAGAGATCTCTGCAGTTGAGTGTGGGTTCAGTATTGGGGGTCTTGAGCAGTAGCAGACTGGTGTTGCCATTGTGGGTGGGTTCCCATACATTGTGGTTTGATGCAAACATGATCATATCTACAGGAGGAGCCAAAGAGGCAACCTTCACGCCGTTGGAATTCAAAGCAAACATGCTTCCCTGTTGCTAGGTTTATGACTGGACAGGACGCTTTGCGAAGAGGTGGACGTGTGGATGTGGGAGTCGATGGATCTGGTCTGTGAAGCGTTTGATGGGATATGAATTGGCTGTCAGACCCCCATTTAAAGCTTATGGCAAATTGCATTTTGCAGTGCAAATCATCATACTACATCACTTTTGGCAAAGGGTAACACTTCGCTAGTTCAGAAATTTTTGAACTGTACACAATATAATCGAGAATTTCCTGGCTGGACGAAAGAAGCCCATCTTTCATGAGAGTATGCATCATACGGAAGTTAGCCGCTGACCACTGTGGGAATGAAATTTTGTCAAGGGATAGCTTCTTTTCCTGAGAGGATTTTAACACAATTCTAGCATCACCAGAGGTTCCAAGCACGGTCTCCTTATCCTCCTGCAGAACTATGGGGAGGGAACTAATGAAATCAGGTATAAGTAAAGGACGTTTACCTCTTGAAGTAGTGGGCTTTAACAGCTGTTGAGCTGGATCCTGCTCCTCTTCAGTTAAACCCAGTAAAACTGGATCTCCCAAAGAGTCCATGAGAGATTTAAGCTCCGATTGAACGGTAGGATCTTGCTGAAGGCTTTTTAAGGTTGGTTTTGCGATAGGATTATCATCAGGCGTTGTTGTGATCGTTGTCGCCATCTCGGGGGCACTGGGCTGCGCTTAATCTTGCTGTAGCTTCAACAGCTCGAGTTTGGTACGAGTGAGGTCCAATTCTAGCTTAAGTTCTGGTTTCAAAGATCTTCTCTCGCTCTCTCTTGCTCTACAGTGGACTGCTCTGCTTTAAATTTTGTCGGAGAGAGGTCTTTGATCATGGACTCAACTGACTCAGTTCACTTTCAACTGCTTCGCTCATCTGTTGTGGTGTTGATTCTGCCATTAAGCCGTTGATGTCGAAATCTTTCAGTTTAAGCAGAGGTTTTGTTGTCCTGCTGCTCTTTCTAGAAGCCATAGTGTAAACATTGAGATACGTACTGTAAAGAAGAATTCTGGATAGAAACTTGCATTGAAGGAAGCTACGCTGTGCACAGGCACATGGCGAATGAAGTGCATAGAGCGCATGTCAGAGAAAACTAGTACCAGTCCTCTCTCCCTTCCTCCAGAGTTAAATACAAATAAATGTAATTATTTTAGTCGTAATATGTGTGCAAAAGAAGCCAACGAAAAACCTACACTTTGTGAGTCAAGTGCCACCTTGCATGGTACAAACCCGGCTTGTTTTGACAGCATTTAATAATACACCAGTAATTGGAAGTTCACCATTATGTTTCATGTGTGTGCCACAGTTTTTTGAAATCCAGCAGTTGTGTTGAAAAACCGTGTGATGAAGTGCTATCAAGCAAACAAGCTTCCTTTGATTAATTGAGAACTTCCATCAATGCCAACTTAACATCACGCATGTTATCAGGTGTCACTGTTCTCTTTTGAGGATGCTCAACCTCTGAACTGTCACTTACTTACACAAAGGGTGGAATTTCTGCACTGCATTTGCTGCCAGCACATTGAAAAACTGAGCTGCAGTAATTACAGCAGTCATGAGGCAGATACAGATGCAGTGGTTGGATAGAATTGTCTAGTGATTGAAAAGCAGCAACCCTGAAGCAGCCTGAAGAATGCGTAGACTCCTTCACCTCCTTTTCACAATGTGCAAGTTGTTGTCCATGATAGAAAGCCACAACATATGATTGTAATCTGTCCCTTCCAACTCTTCTTGCTTCTTGTAGCTGGTCACGAATAGTCTTTGCTAGACCCCAGTTTACAACATATCGTATATCTGGGAGGTTAGGGCACTTGTTGGAATTACAATGCACTTGATTCCATTTCCTTAATAAATGCAACCAATCTTTCTTTGCAAGCTGACCATGAATTGGAGTGGTAGACACCAATCAAACAAGTTTCTTTGCTCTTAGTGCCACAGTAAACAGCATCTCCAAGCTTCATCATCAATGACTTGAGCACTTGTGCAAGGTTTTGCAGAAAATTATAGTTTTGGACATAGTTTCCCATTTTCCAAAACCAAATTTATAAGCCACTGCAGCTGATCAAACATCTCATTCTTTTTAACATTCTTGACAAAAAAATGCAAGTTGGGCCTAAAAAAGACCCACCACGTTTCTAGGGTTACCATGGGCTATTTCTGGGAGGAATATGAAAGATTTTGATTTTTCATCATGTGCCAGATATTTGCAATATGGCTCGGTCTTAGTGCACATTCCGTCTCAAGAACTTACATGCTGAAATGTTTGTCAAATTAAATGCCACATAGATAGGATATCACTTCATCCTAACAAACAAATTGGGTTCATACAGCGTGAGCATGATTCAATGAAATTCACAAATTTCTGGGCTTTCTGACGAAAAAGGGCGAAGTTTTGTTCACCTCGAAAGTCTGAAGAAAATTCAGTGAATTTTCCCACTGCCCATTGTTTTAGTTGATGCGAATTTTTGAGCAGTACTTCATGTCTACTGATAATTTGGCCCGATTTTGCGAGCGAAAATTCGCTCTTCTCCAATTTTCCTTTGAACTTTCTAGCAAAAATTCACTCTTCATTAAGTTTCCTATCGATTCCCAGTAGTAAGATGAATTAAGCCAGAGCAAAACAAGAACATGTGCGATAAAAACCTTAATGTCATCGTAAGTGATAGCAATATCTCAAAGCCTTTTCTCACAAACTTACCTTGCTTATGTCCAGAGAAAGCTGAGATCACTTTGTTTATTAGTCTTAAAGTTTGCAAGCTCAAATGGTCTGTTTGCCAACCTGTTTTCATTGAACAAGAAATGCTACTTGTGGTAGTACAATGAACCCAGGCTCTGTGCGATTTGCGATATTACTGTCGAAGGTTCAAAGCTATTACTGAACTATCCAGGCCAGTCTTTTACAGCAGGAGTACGGTATAAGCTTAAATAACAGCATCTCATTTTGGCTCAGTTTGCGTAAGAATCCTTTGGCTCATGGCAGCCGTGTCTCTCCCTTTTGCATTTACCTTCTGAACACTTTTCCTTCCCTAATCCCATTTCTTTGCACTTCCAACATGCTCAAGTGCAGTCGCATGTCTCCATCTCTTATTCAACGAGTGTGAAATAAAGAGGGATTGTCGTGAATGATATTCTATCCATCATGGCAGGCAGACAAGAACATGGCTAACGTGATAACAGCTGAGGGGACTGGGCAGGTGGTGCGGCCATATGGAGACCTTGCACTAGATAAACAACATGTCTGCTTGTCCATCGATCACTGAATTTGATGTCACTTTGGATGAATTTTTGAGGCGAAGTAGGCCTTCAAAAAGACCTTATTAAGAATTTTACTTTCATCCGAGTTTACCCAGACTAGCAGTTTGACTTTTGTACCTGCCTTGCCGGCAAAGTGATGTGGCAAAGATTAAGTTAGCGAGTTCATGTCATTGAAAACGATCAAAAGATTCAATTTCTCTATGTTCTTTGCCATGAAAGACGGATTAACACATAAACAACAGGGAATTTTTTAGAGGAATAAAGCATCTGCGATTGTACACAAGAGAATGGTACATTGATGGCTCAGTAATGCCCAGCACACTACACTGCAATATTTCTCATACTGCAAGCAGAATTATCCCTCTGGTAAGGAATTTTCGTTCTGTTGTTGAAAATGCCACAAATTTTCATCCTTTGTTTTAAAAAAATAACGCTCAAGACATTGCAAGAAAGACGCTCGAATTGTCTTCGAAAGTTCGCAGAGACAGAACGAAATTCACGCATTTCGGTCTAATTACTTTTGCACAATACTGTACATTGAATAAGCTGCAGGCAAAACAGTCCTTATACTGGTCCATGATCACAACATGTACTTTAACTATAAACACATATGGACAACAAAGAAGCCAACACAAGTAGCAACAATTTTTAGCTGTAATTTGGCCTGAAGATTAAAGTTTTACACTTAATCAGAATTGCAGGAATTACAGTATTTCTTACTTTAAAGTAGCAAGGAATAATAATAACAATAACAATACATACATACATATATACAGTTCAGTCGTTCAAATTGCCTGATGAGTGTGGTCCTTGTACCATACGAAACAGTTCTGTAGCAATAAAACGATGATTACTCGTGAGACCTGAACCTCTGAAGTTACATACATACATACAGTTCAGTCGTTAAAATTGCCTGATGAGTGTGGTCCTTGTACCATACGAAACAGTTCTGTAGCAATAAAACGATGATCACTCGTGAGACCTGAACTTCTCTGAAGTTACATACATACATACATACATACATACATACAAACTTTATTGATGCTCCCTAAGTGGGTTTTTCAGCTCAATACAATTACAATTAAAAATTTAAATTTAAATTTAAATTAATTAAGAATATAAGTACACTAATATTATAATTTCAATAAATATATCAAGAATATTTCAAATATATATATCTAAAAAGAAAAAAATTAACCTAATAAAACATTTCCAAAATGATGCCTAAAATTCTTGGGGCATTTTAAGGACTTAATATTATTATTCAAAGAATTCCAGAGTTTGGCTCCTCTGAAAGCAAAAGAGTGCTGCCCTGTTGACAGGCAACATAAGGGTATGTCCAAGGCACCAGACAATCGAGTTTGTCTATTATGGAGTTGGGAACTTAGTTTGAACATATCAGCAAGGTAGTCTGGAACGAGTTTTTTAATACATCAATGCACCATAGTTACATCGTTTAGAGTAAGTTTCTCTCTAATAGGAAGCCATTTCAGTGATCGCAGCCCATCTGAAATATGGTCATACTTTCTTAGCCTCAGAATAATTTGTCCAGCAAAATTTTGGACTTATTGTAACTTGCCAATGTTGCTGTTGCTGGTATTACTCCAAACAGTTGAACAATAGTGAAGTTTACTAAAAACAAAGGAATTTATTACTAACAAAAGCGTTTTCCTATCCAGGAGATGCTTAATTCTGTTAATTTGTTTCAGTTTAAGAAGACAATTCAAAGCAGTCTTAGTGATATGTTTGTTGTAACTGAGGCATGTGTTGAGAAGAACACCTAAGTCTTTAACAACAGGCACACATGTTAATTATTTGTCAAACAGTGTTATACTGAATGATGACAGTTCTGCAAAAGTTGTGGTACTCTGACAGCTAGAACTTTAGTTTCGTCCGGATTGATCAAGAGGGAGTTTTTACAGCACCACTGAGATATTCTCATAAGATCTTCATTCAAGGCAGAGATATACGTGGTTAATTCAACAGGTGAGAAGGACAAATACAGTTTGCAGTCATCAATATAGGAGACAGATAGACAACGTTTAGGAACAGAAAGGAGGCCGTTAATGTAGATTGTAAACAGAACTGGACCTAAAATAGAACCTTGCGGAACTCCGAAATCGAGTGGGAGTACTTTAGAAACTGCATCACCAATTCGAACGCACTGTTGTCGGTCAGAAGGGTAACTCCGGAACCAATTTAACGCACCCTGAAAAAAGTTGAGACTTTGTAGCTTGGATAACAAGATATTGTGTTGAATACTGTCAAATGCTTTAGACATATCAAATGAGACCATGATCGAGACTTCTTGTTATCCATAGCCTGGAGTAACTGATCTGCAACGTACAACAGAGCTGTTTCTGTCGAGCGAAAATTTCTGTTTCCCCTCTGATGTACTGCCAATTTATTGTTTCTAATTAGATACTCTATAAGTTGCCCATGTACCAGCCTTTCAGTAATTTTTGAAACTATTGGCAGTAATGAAATAGGGCAGTAATTGTTAGGGACATCTGGGTTACCGCATTTAAGAAAACAATAATTATAGCAACAATGATAAAAATAAGTACTGACAAAGATAACATAATCATATTGATAAAGCTGGTTCAAATGGAGATACCATCATCCTGCATTGTTATGGTAATACAAGGCAGCATGGAAATTTGTATGTCACCTTTCTTACTAAAAGACCGTAGGATGGACAGCTTTCCAAGTGCTTCTCGCAATGCAGTAGCACCCTCCTTTCCTTGCTTTTTATTCCTGCAAACATTCATGTAGATCATGTATCAAAATATACAAGCGAAAGAAATATATTTGCTATTGATGGAAAAATAAGGCACATTGGATGTAAACGTCACATTACAAAATTGTGACCGTGTGTGAGAAAATGTACCTTAACACTTATCTGTTTAACGGGCAAAAAAGTTACGCATCCGTTAGTCATCCATTAGAAAGTTTTCTTGAAAAAGTTTGAGGCGTTAGCCCAACTGTTAGATGTTAGCACCAGGTTGTTAGAATGGAGAGTGCAACCGTTAGCAAGAGACATGTATCTGTTAGCATCAGACCATTACACGGGACAGCATAACTGTTAGCAAAAACTCTGTATCCATCAGCACAGCTAGCGAGGCCATTAGGATCCGTCAGAATAAACTAGCATTCGTTAAATGGGTAACAATTCTGTTAGAATGACATGACACGTGTTTTGAAAGAGAATGTGGTAGCCTAACACAGTGTGAAGCGAGAGCAGCTCTTGGCCTTCCATCTAGTTCAAAACAATTGTGAGAGATGGCTATCTTTTGACGAGAAGTTTGGCGATTATTGTTTTTTGATGCCCTGATGATTGATAAATACAACTCAAATGAAATTCAATAAACCCTTCATACTATAATGATTCTTACACGATCCAAAACCAAACACGTTTGCCGCTTTTGAGAACAAAAACAACATGTAAAATCATAACAACGATCATGATTATATGAACTGTTTTATTATCTCAGCAAAGTCCGGTTGTTTCCAGAGCTTGTAATTTGTTACTGTAATTCATGAACAAACGAAAGTTAAAAATACCTTACAAATGCCATAAACGGGCATAAACAGACGCGGAGAAAACTCGGCCAAAATGGCCATCCCGTTCGAAACGAGCAGATCTGTTTATAGTCTGTTACAGATCTGCTGGCACATCTGTAGCAGATCTGGAGACAATCTACAGATTATCTGCAGATCATCTGCAGAATGTCTGCAGAGTGTCTGCAGCAATGATCTGCAATAAGTCTGCAAATTTGCAGACGCTCTGCAGACGAAATCAGCATATTATGTTAAACAAAAAGCCCACAAAATGCACCAATCAAACAACGTTTATTTAAAAGATAGACAGAGGAGGTCAGTCTGTTATTCATCGAAAGTAAACAATTAATGTTGACAGATAAGCAAATAATGCTAACAGGAATTTAAAGTACTTTCTTAGCGTGACATTTTCCACGCATTCCAAATGAGTAAAAAAACCTTGGGTAGCAACCACTCCTTTCAAAAATCTAGGCTTCACGTAGCCTGCGAGCAACAAGGGAGCTTTCTCACAGGCTAGACTTCACTCGCTTTTTTTGGTTCACTTGGCAGGTCATTTACAGAAACGAGATCAAGTAAACTGGATACTGAGTGAGATTCATTTCTTTCTCATCTGCGCTTGGCACCTGCTTGACATGAAGGCAGTTTAAAGGAACGAAAGAGGTAAGTAGAGTGCCTGAATAATGCACAACAGCGATTGCTTATTGTGTTTCTGTTCGCCTTATGTATATATTTTTTCATTTGCTTCATAGCTTACTTAGATATATCAACAGATATAAAAAAATATTCGTTCATTAGATACTCGGTTCATGGTGCAGCATTCTACTGTGGCCTAAAGTCTATTCCAGCACACCAGGGCCAAGTGAAGACTGTAATTAAGAGAGGTCACCACCAAGAGTTTACGGAACACTGACGGAAACTTGACTCACACTGTTATCGCATACTGAGTAAGTACGCTTACACATTTGTAACAAGTTTAGATAATACATTGTATTCTAGCAGGTAGCAATAAAAGTAAAACCTGAAGCCAACTTGGCATAGTTTTACAGACCAGTCAAAAGATTATTCACAATATGCGAACAATGATTAAATGTTACTTTTAGGGTGACCTTTTGATAAGGTCGGTTTCTAAGTCACTGCAGTGAGTAAATCCAGGTTTTTCAAGACATACAGTATTCTCAATAAATGAGTTTACGACCAAGCATTGTAGATTTCATGTGTTCAACAGCACACATCCAAATACTTGGAATAAACATAATACACCCGCAAATGACTTGATTCACACACTGCTCTAAACATAAACTAAACATGAGATTAATCCATGCTGTGAGAAATTACTAACACATTACTCTTTGTAAATATTTTTAGTGATTGGACAAAATGTTTCATTCTCTTCACTCAACTAATACTTGTTTGTTTACATTGTTCGATTGCGTTATCAAAAAAAATGTTTTTTTTCCGTTTAACAACTTCTTCCATTTGCTTCAATAAGCCCTTTTTCTCACTATGTTTTCTTCATTTCTTAAGTCCAAAATACAATGAGTATGTCACATGGCAATTTGAGCACTGCAAGTTACTGAGTGAAGAATTATCTTGACATCTGTTTTTTTGTTAGCACCAAAATGGAAAAAAACTACTGAGGGAGTTTTATCAATGATTTAAGCATTTAGTTTCACATCAGTGTAATATCAATTTTGCCCATTTCACGCCAAAGGAAGAAATAAATAACTTGAATACATGTTGTTACTATTATACTGATACTGAGAGAAAAACTGTCAGCTGTTTTCATTTCGTAGAGATGGTCACAGTCACAAAAATACATGTACCTTAGTAGAACTTTCCATTCTTATTTAGTTACAGCTCATCTGTAGTTTTTTCTTTTGGCTGTTCCAACTTTGTTAAAATGCGGTTCATCTGGGACATGGAAAACTCCACTTCGTTGAGAATGGCAAACCTTCCAACATACACTATAAAAAATAAAAATATATTTGTAATCTACATGTATGTATTACTTTTAAAAGTAGTCAGTTTATTATTATCGCAATTATAGCAATATGATTACAAAAGTCTGACACATCATCTCTGATCATGTGTGTTTGTGTGCGTATGTTGCTACAGGTTGCTGCCTGATGCCCTTACCCTTTAAAGTCTTCAACACATCTTGATTCTGAGCCTTGCTAAGCACACCCGCTTTGCTTGTCTGTGTTTGGGAGCCATGGGCAAGACTTGTTGCCAGAGTCCCCTCACTGAAGAAGGCTTCAATTAACAGCAAGTATAATTTCTTGGGGTCTTTATCGCATTGACTGTGAATGGAGTGAAGTTTAGCTGAGGATATGTAGCTTCCAGGTCCTGGCACAAGCTCTTGTTTCCCAGGACCTGCAACGTGGTATTTTTTACTCTCATCTTGATTACCAGACGGCAAGTTCTCGACCTAAACATTAACTTAAATCAAACAGAACTGCTTAATACTAGCCTGTGCGTATATAGCGAGTTTGATTGTACTACTAATACTACTAGACAGTTTGATCGTAATACGAAATTGGTTATTAAATCGATTGTTGAACCTACTGAGTTGGAGTTAGTTTCCGCTGCCTTGTCAGGGTGAAAAGTCTACAAAAGAGTTGAATGGTTTTAGGTACAGAATAAAAGCCAAAAATTGCCAACCTTCTTGTGTAAGTTGACTACATAACTAAAGTGCCACTCAGTCCTACTCCAGTTTGTTTTCAGAAATTTTATATTTTGTACATAAATATCTATAGAAAGCAACAGATAAAAGCTCACAGGCTTCATAAGGTCTCATTTACCTCTCTTTTGCACGCCAAAAATAATTTATTCTAGTGAAGAAATTGCATGGCTGGATTGTCTGTTCGCTTCAAAAACTACCCATTTAAATGATCCAAGCCTCCTGAACTGTTCTTTAGATGTTACTATTAACTACAGCTACATATGTGCAATGTGCATGTAAATCTGCTCAAACAGTAAAAATTATCTGTAAATCACGTCACCGTTACTCCGAACTTAGTTAATTTGATTTTGGGACGAATGCTGTGAATAAAATTGTTTCTCGATTTGCTCTTCACCTCCAATAATTACCCTGTTTTTTGAACAATCATCAGAGTTTAGTTAAACTGGAATGTTACATTATAAGAGGTCTTAAAACAGTTGAAAAACCACCAACCTCCAGTCTTAATAATTTTCCCTGGGTAGGGAGTTTTTTTACCGGTTTTCCTTCCTTTCTTTCCCTCCTCCCAGTCAACCATGGCTCTAAGCCCTCAAAGATTTGTCCGGCATAATGTACTTGCGAAGCTCTTGCGACGCTTTATAAATCTTCTTCCATCCAAAGAATCATAGCGAAAGCCATCTTTTTATGTCAAAACGTAATTTCTTACAGACTGCCTTGTTTCCACGCAAAATTGGAATATGACACTTCAACTGAAAGGAATATCAGTGTTAGCAACATCTCCTACTCTTATTGGACGTTTCAAGTGTCACAGGTGTCGGGTATCAGCCAGGAGAATCTGTCATATTCGCAGCGGCCGATGAGATTTCACTTGTGGTTTTTTCTCTTTGTCAAGAAGAGCAAATACAGGTAAAGATAATTTGTACATTTATTTCATTTTCTTCATGGCTGTGATATACTTACATGTTGGTAAATGTAAAGAATCCGATCCTACCGATGTGTTGGCTGACGCATCAGTTGACTGTCAGCCGACAGTCGGCTGACACGTCGGCCACTTTTTAACCTTGTAACGTACAAACTGCATCGGTGCCGTGTCGGTGACTCATTTGAGCCTTTTTGAATTATTGCAAGGCTAAACGTACCTTTTCCAAACTGAACTGACATGCCTTCGATGGAAAACTTTCACTATGATATGAAAATAAGAAGTTTACTTTTGACTGCCATCTTGTTTTTCGTGCTCTTAGAACCCCGTTCCCATTACGACAACTGTTATTAGAACCCAGTTCTCACTTCGGCAAACACGTTAGCCGACTGTCGGGCAACGCGTCGGCTGACTGTCGAGCGACGCATCGGCGGAGACTATCTTTATTTATTAAGCTAAACTTTATTGACTTCGTCATTGACTTTTTCAAACTTGGTGGCTCCTAAAGGAGCCATTTTTTTGTTGTTGACAGAGCCCTCTAGGAATAGAAGGCATCCTCCAACGCCAGTGGTAACAGCTTCTTCGCAGCGCGAAGTCGTTTCACCAACGGCAACAGATCACCCAGCTGCCTTCGACACTCCTGCTCGATCCTTTTCACTGAAAGTTTCGGGTCTCCCAGCCTCTCCAAGGTGCTTTCGTACGTCACTTCGTTGACAATTCGCAGCTCCGCTATGCCGAGGAAGTCTCTGATCGTGCTGCGTGCTGTGCGTGCGAGTCTGTAAGCGTTGTTTAGGCTACATTTCTTCTCGTTCAGAGTCGAGAGCACCGCCGCGTATTGTCGATGGATTTCCGCAAGGTCGTTCCGGTTGACCTTCGCAGCAGCTTCACGATTAGTTCCAGTTGATGGCTCTGAGGAGTTCTGCAAAGTTCGTAGCTGCTGCTCCAGGGCCTTAATACGGTCATCTCTTTCTTTCAACTGCTCTTTGTAGGCGGCGATACGCTGTTCATTCTGCCGGACGAAGTCTGCCATCTCGTCAGCGTCCTGTTGAGCCTGAGCTACCTGCTCCTCCCTCTCTTGGCAACTGTCTTCAAGCTCGTCGAATTGGGCCTTCAGATCTTGGTAGGCCTTGCCAAGTTGTTGATTTTTCTGCTGCAGCTGTCGACAAGTGGATCTGTAGTTAGGCTCAGCTTCTGGAGATCCTGGGGCTGCGGCTACCTGCGGCTGCTCCTGGTACCCTGTATGAATACATACCCAGCTACTTGGATGAGTTCACCTGGTTCTGGAACTTCGGGAAAGACCGAGCATTTGAGCAGTTGCTAGAAGACATCGCTGAACAGTATCCACTGCAGTAAAATTGCAATTAAAAACGGCTCCTTTAGGAGCCACCACATATTAAAAAGTCAATCATCAATAAAGAGTATAAACTTCTGAATGAACAAAAAATAAACATGTCGGCCGACTTGCTAATAAACTCCCTTTGGTAACCGACCCTTGACAAAACATCGAGAAGACCTCGGTACTAGTGTTTCATTTTAAAAATGGCGGCTATTTAGCTATCACATTTTCGTCCTTTCTTATGAAGTTGTTCTTGCTTCCAACTGAAAGAGATAACAAAATAATAGTTAAAAAGGGAAAATATTTCGACCGTGTCGGTAGTGTGTCGGCCGACGCATCAACAATTTGCTGACCAACGTGTCGGTAGTGTGTCGGTGATGTGTTGGTGATGTGTCGACTAACGTGTCGATGATTTGTCGGCCGATGTATCGGTGGGATCGTATTCTTTACCTTTACCTACATGTTTGTATCCCCAAATTGAGGCATCACATTTCTTGTCACTAATAACATGCCACTTAGTCATCCGGTTATGCAAATCAGGGTTTGCATTACTGACTCATTCTTGTAAGATAATGATGGTGTGAAACGTGATGTATTTCACCACTGCCATTTCCGGGGTGTAGTAGACGTCAAGATTTTAAGAACGTCTCCTCATGTTTTGAAACTGTTGTAGGTAAGAAAAATAGTCATAGTAAAGAAATTTAACCATCTTATTCCACTTCTCATGATTCATTCACGTGTTGACTTCAACTTTCATATCGTTCTTCTATCAACAGTGATATGTCGATCTATGAAATGTTTTTCCCTGAATGTTTTCAACAGGAAATTTAACACCAATACACCCTGCACTGCTCTTAAATTTTATTGAAAGAATGTGTCAGGTATATGTGGCTAATTCCTATATAATAAGGATAAATTAAGGTCGAAAGTGTATTTATCATTTAATTTAAGTGTTCAATTGACATAACATTTGATTTACTAACACGTCGTACGTAAGTGGCGGACCATTTATGCTTCTTATTTATGCATTTTCAATTTTCAACTATCTTTTTATCTGTAGAATTGAACTATTTTATCAATCTCAAAATGAACTAGTAATAACTGATCCAACTAAGGTTTATACCAAAGTCACAATACAATGAATGGTTTATCAATCCGGTTTTTGGACTTCAACGTGTTGTAGATCATCTGCAGACGCTGCAGATAATCTGCAGATCTGTTGTTAATCTGTTTTTCGTCTGCAGTCTTAAAATCACAAAGAGTATTCAAGCTTAACGTCTGCAGCAGATCCGCTGCAGATCTGCTCGTTTCATGCAGGATGCAATGAATAATGATGTTCTGCAAAGTAAACACACATCACGTGTCAAGAACTTATGCTCGTGTGTAAAGGACTTCATTCATAGGTATAATTTTTTAATAAAGTGCTACAAACTACGAGATGGGATCCCACGTGATCAATAACCTTCTTCTGTTCCCTTTAATCGCAATTTGTTATCATCAAAAATTAAGAGGTCTTCAAACTGAAGTAGAATAATTATTTGGTTTCAATTCACAAAAGTACGGGTTCAAAAATTTGCATAAAGTTGTTTAAATCTTCCAAGATGTGAGAAATGACCATATTCTGGCAAAAAGTTTGATGAATATTTTGATAGACTGTTGTCTGACTCTATCAGAAGAAACCAATTTTAAAGTGCCCCTAATCCCAAATTTTTTCTACTGCTTTTCAAAAAGAATACATAACTTGGTGAAGATTAAAAAAAAAATTAAGGTAATCGATCAAATCCTCGCATATCTATGAAGGTTGAAACTTGCAATCTTCTGGTTCACGGCCGCGTGAAAGGAGATCTGGGCCTAATGTAGCTGTGATGTCAGCGGGGGAAGCCAAGTTCTTAGTGTTTAAGACGATCGTGCGATCAGCTGGGTTTCATCTGAAAATTCCGACCTTAAATCTCCTTATTGTGACTTGCAGTCACCGAAATCATTTATATGCATTAAGAAATGGCATCTGACAATATAGATTCCGATTATTCGGTCAAGTCCGAGGACTCTGATGTCTGTTCTCTCCCAGAGTATGAACTGGAAGAGGAAGATGGTGATTTGGAAGTTACGTCAAATAAAAGTGAAGAAAGTCTGGACAGCTGTGACCTGGCTGATACGGATGAACCGATAGCAGATGAGGAATGGTTGAAAGAGTATGAAAAGGAGCAAAAGGAGAACGAAAAACTGGAGCGAATGTCGGAGAAAAGACTCAATGGGACAACACGAGTGGATTCCTGGTATGTCGCTATAAAATCAGACGTTTGTTGCACAGTAAGCCGAATTAAATTTTTATGCCGAATCTCTCCTTTCCAAAGGTGTTCTTGTGGAAACTGATCGACAGCTACTACAGAACTTAAGCGAGTGCTATTGTTGTAAAGAACTAGAAGGGTGCAAAGAGGCCTTAAACAGCGATCTCGTTCAACGAGACATACAAGCTGATTTGACACTCCAATGCATAACTGCACATCCTGGCTTCAAACCTGTGTGTCTTGAAAAGTGGAGTCTTCACGTGGCAGCTGACCGATTTCGAACGAAATCGAGAGAAAGATACAGAGAAACCGGTTTGGAAGAACGGTAAGTTTCGCTTTAATTTATCCACTTGTTTTGAAACTCGTTCGTGAACCTTCTGAGGCAGGAGGGCCACAGTTGTGCAAGAATGTGTCTTAGTGGCTTGGGAATCGATAAAACTTTACAGAGATACAGGATATTACATAGCCGCGCAGAGATACGAAAATTCCCTTTGAGTGTTGAAGAATATTTATTAGATAACCACCAATAAAAAGTCAACCCAGTTCACTTTCGCTGCAAAAGGCACCAGTTATTATGTAACCATAGCAATGGTGATCTTGTTCACCTGTGGAGGTATGCTTTTTCCACGAAAGCTCACCCGGTATTTCATTGGTTTTTATATAATAAAACCAATAATTGCCATGAAATTGCTGAAACCACTCTAGCAGATCCCGGGCTTTTTCATAATTTACAAAGCTAAGTTCACCGATTGAGGGATGTACCGATATATATATTTTTGGCAAAATACATGCATTTTGCTTATTTCCTTTACGTCTTGTTCCCAGTTACCTCTGTAACATTGCATCCAGGGAATTCTGTCGCCTGGTCTATGGTTTTCTTGGCAAAAAAAGAATTCCTCTTCCAGCATGTGCATATACGAAGATCAGGAAAGAATTTCCAACTTCTTAGGAAGAAAAATTCACTGGCTTTGACCTTGATGAAGAGAATTAGGATGCTGTGTCTTTGATGAACCACTCCCTGTTTTGTTTTCTTTTTTTTTTGCATTCTTCCCTCCAATTATACTTTATGCTACTCTAATAGTATATTTTCTTGAATGTTGTATTTATTTAATTATTTACATTCAAAACACTAAACACTTTTTGTGGCATTTAGCCTTATTGTTGTACTTTAAATATGAAAAACTTCAAAGCAAATAACACACAAAGTTTGAAAAGTCAATAACAAATGCAACATACAAGTATTTTTTGTCTTTTTCTGCTAGCATTAGACCCTTTTTTTGTCTTTTTGTGGACGAAGCCTTGTTCCTGCAGGCCTTTCTGCAGGTATGCCTGAAGCTGCAGTCCTGTCTGCATTTGACCTTTTTTTGGGCCTTCTTGAGGGTGCAGTGCTGTCTGCATTTGACTTGGCAGGCCTTCTTGGTGCTGTCTTGTTAGTGGTGCTTGCAGTTGCTTGAGACACTGAGACAGAAATAAATAAACCAACAGAAGTATATTGCAAAATGTCATGTCATTTGGCATTCGGGTGCATGAGCTACATGTGATATAGTAGCAAAGAAAAATAATTTTACACAGTGTCTACCTTTCAAAATTGTTTGACTCTTGTCTCAGCAAAACTAATAACAGTGTAAAAATGTGTAATTCACATTGTTAAAAGGAAAGATGAGCATGCAACAAGTACCAGGAGTTGTGGGAGGGACATCAGCAACAACCAGACTTTTTCTCTTTTCCCTTTTTTAATAGCCCCTCCTCTAGGTTGTTTTTCCAACATCATGTTCATAGGAGCCAGGGTCATTCTTCTAAGCCTCCTGGCAGCATCGTCTAAATCGTCTTTACTGGTCTTCAGATAAGTCTGAAAAATTTCTTCCACATAATCTACAAAAAAGTAAGTCACCAAGCATATTACCAACATGAATCATCAAGTAGACAACAATCACTGTCAACAAATTACATGTACATGTTTACATGTAACATGTGCAATGGAAAAAGCTAGTTCATCAGGATAAAAAATATCATCTGGACAAAAATGACACACATAACTGCACTAACTAGAAGAGATGGTATATAGAAATATTGCTTACCAAAATTCTGTACAATTCTTGCATTGTGCACAGTGGCTTCCCTATTTTTGAACTTGGGGTAAGACACCTTTACCTGCTCCACACCATCTCTCTTTTTAACCTCTCTTTGGAGGTTAAAATTGAAGTGCACTATAGGCAGGATATGCCTAAGAAGGCAAAATATGGAAATGTTAGCAGAGTTTAGGACTGCAGTGGCTTTTTCTTTTTACCAACACCATATCTACATGTGTAGATATCAAGTCGTAAGCAAAATGATGATGAATACCTGCAGTACATCCCAACATAGGAATAGGCTATCATCTTCAGGGCGAACTGGTTTAAAAGTGAGTGAAATCCCTCAAGACAGCTTGTCTGTGCAAATGGAGAGGCCTGTTTAATTCCTTTCACTAGACTATTGTTGGTCAGAGCAGAGCAAAGCTTCTCATATACAATAGAACCTGAGAAAAAGATATAAATAAGGTGCGAATAAAATTATTAATAAATAAATAAGCTGTACATGTACATTTTGTGACATATCACTGGTAAGTAAAGTAAAGTACAATCCTTTATTTAAAACACAACTATCATTTAAGCACTACATGCTTGAGGGGTCGTGTATTACATTTGAGACAAATTTTGGGACCATGTGCCCCTGGTAAAAAGATGAAAACTTAAACCACTCTTACCAACACTAAGCCACTTTCTTGGACTTATTATTCCATGGGCACATTTGTTGAAGAGAGCATCAGGCAGTGAGGAATGCTTATTTACAATATGGCTCAGGAATGCCTTAAATTTTGCATAGATAACCAGTCCATTGCCACTATGTGTAGATGCCGCACTCCAGTATAGGTGATTTTCACAAGGCTTGATCCAATCACATAGTGCCTCACAGCCTTTTTCTTTCGAAATTTTGCTCAACACTTTCCTGATTTCTAACAAAAAAAGCAACAAAATATAAAGAACTGACCAAGTAACATATTTTATTACCTCAATAAGACCAAGAGCATAAAACATACTGGATGAACTGAATATACAAAAAAAGGCAAATAGTGAGCCACCTGCCAGCAAATGGGAATGCTTCTTAGCACAATTATATACATGATATGTATGTACAGGCATACTTTTGTTAAGTACATAATTATCTATCTGTATATACATATATATAACTGACAATGTGAAAGACATTCCCAATTATGTCAATTTCTAAAACCCTGTGCAAGTAATCAATAGATTAATAATTTATTTCTGACTCAACCTGAACCTAGCTCTTACTTTTCTTCAAGTGCCAAATGTTGAAGTAATGTGTTATTTCAGTTAACACCTTCTTCATGTGTGACACAATGCTAACATGGCGGTCTGAGATAAAACATTTTATAATTATGCCATAAGCAAGGAGGAAGTTGATGCATTCCTTGAACGCCATAAACTCCATTGCAGGACTACTTCCTGCCTGGTTTCTCTGCAATATTGAAAGTAGGTAAATAAATAATAACGTTTAGCACTGGCAATGACCTACATGTGCAAAAACAAGTAGTCAACTGGTTCAAATTGTCATTTTTATAGCAATCTAATATATTGCTTCTTAGTCAATTTGTAATTCTTACTATGGGTTTTAAAATAGCAACTAAATAAAGCAAAGTAAGTCCCGTTAGTATAACAAATAAGTAACCTTTTATATGAAAGTACATGTTAGCGAAATTGAGAACTGTAGGCATTAATCAGGATTCTGGATAAATTTTTAGGGCTAATAAAGAAGACTGAGGGAAGGCTGACAATGAACTGAGACAGGTCAATAGACATGGACTCTCTCTGAAGGGTTTTTGATCTAAGACACCTCTCTCATCTGAAAGAAAGCATTAAAATTGCAAAAATGTATTGTACCTGTATAAGAACAAAGTGTATGATCATGGGGATAGTGCAGCAGAACGTGGTATATGCACCAAACTTTGCATTATGCCCCATGCTATCATGTCTGCCATCACCAGCAATGGAGACTCCTTCTTGGACAGCTTTCACTTTGGCTAGCCACTTGGCTTGATAGCTTTCCCAGTACATCAATATTGTTGGAAACAATTTGCTCTATAACAAAAATACAAAAATAATCATATAAAGGAATGTGTAGTTCCAGAAAATATCTATACCTCTCCCTACCCCCCTGCAAATTCCAGTTAAAAGTCATACATTTCTTTAAATTTTTTGGTCTCATAGAACCCCCACCCCCACCCCCCAGGAAATTCCAATCCTTTCTGTGGGAGGGAGTATGGATATTTTCTAGAACCACACAATGCAATATTAGAACAACAGGCAACACTTGTAGGTGCAGCGATTAGCAGAGTACTCAGCCATTAGTAGCAATTAGCTATGGTCAGTGGTTGCTGAGAGGATAGTGGACCCAGAGTTTACCAGAGGTTGCACAGCTGCACTTTGTTACATGCCTGCTTATTTCCCCCCTTGTGTAGGTACTTGTAGTTGTTTGATTAGCTTCAACTGGTTTCAGTGTAATATCTGTCTATCTAATATGTTCAGCACTAACCCGTTGGTATTTGAAGAATGTGTTAAGTGAAACACAGCAAAGGCCCATATGCTTGAAGACTTGGAACACTTTTGTAGCAGAACTTCCAGCCAGAAGAACAGCCATACAAAGGAGGAAATTTCCAGCCAGTATCTGTGAATTTGGCATTGAAGGCTGACTATGCCAGGTGTTCACCTGTTTAGTGCATTTGGGGTTGGAACAGCTGGTGGTAATGACAGCCTCTGTTCCAACTTGCTTGGCCTCCAGCTCTGGATTTTCTGTCTTGCAGACATGACAGAATTGAAACAGAAGCAACAATTGGCTGAGAAACACAATGTGTTTAGGTTCTGTCCTCAAATTTGTACCAGCAACTGATAACCTGTAGACAAAACAGACATGATCATGCAGGTATATATCATTGATACTACAAATGTGAAAATTGCACAGTGGGTATAAAACAATGTAAAATAAATAAAAATAAATTGACCCCCAATAGTTAATGCAATGTAAGTTTTTCACGTACTATAAAGCTAAGTTAAGCTTATTTCTGAAAGAGTAGATTAGTAGGTACAGTGCTCAGTTTCAAAAATTGTTTTTTTTTGAAGACACATAGTTCTGAGTATCCTAGTGCTCACCTATTACTGTTTTCAATTTCTTCCTCTGTCTCCGTCTCTGTTTCGGTTGTAGTACCTGTTTCGTCTTCATACTCTGTGCCATTGTCACCTTCACCTGTCTCTTCACCTTCATCTAACTCAGCACACTCCTCATGGTCACTGTGTGGCCCATCTGAATCTTCACTCAAAATGGTTTCTTCGGCAACCATTTGCTGCTCAATGACTTTTTTCTGATTGAATCAAAAGTATGCACATTATTATTTCCAATTAGCTCTTATCGTTTCCAATGAAAAAATGCCGTCTAAATTTTACCTGAATACACACCTTGAGTTTCAGTCTTTCTCAGATTCTTTCTTCTCTCCTTCAATTTGCACTGCAGTGACTTAACCTGATTTCTCAGCTTCCTGTTGTCTCCTTTCAAGGCAAGACAGCTTGCACAACTGGAATCATTCAAGTCTTCTGGGTTCTCGGTCCGTACATCATTATAAACTTCTTGCATCTCCTCAGTTACATCTTCTGGCATCTCCTCCGTGCTCGCTTCCTCTCCCATATGCTCAGAAGGTTTTGCGCTACTTTCTATCGACGACGTACTAGGCGATGCTTCTGTTAGAGCATCTCGTAGAACCTTTAACCCATTGACGCCTGAATGAAATTGCCCGCGACCCACCCCTAATTCCCTGGCGTTTTTTGGAATATTTCTGAGCGAGCGAAAACACAAAAATAAACCATATGCGCAGTAACCACAGACACAGGATCAGGTTTCAAGACATCGTTTATTTAAAGTTGAATAAATGAAGGGTCAAAATATTAAAAAATATTAGCAAACAGAATTCAACCTGTGTAAAACTGATGAGAAAACAAGAAATTGTATTATTTCTTTACCGCGCGACAAAATGTCCCACAGAAGCTGAGAAAATTGACTTTGCGAAAAGGAGTCAATTATTGACTTTGGAGGACAAAAACGAAACCAAATACAACAGAATTGAATTTCTTGTACTATAACGGCTAATTGAGAAAACAGCGAAAAATAAAAGCAAAGAACTCATGTAAAAATCAATCTGAAAACAAGAAATCAAGTAATTTCTTTGCCGCACGACAAAAATATTACGGCCCTGCGAAAGAAAGATGAAAGTTGTAAATCAAAAAGACGACAAAAACAAGCGAATTATTTTGAGATCAGTTGTATTTCAACTGTGTTAAATCAGTGGCCATTTAGTTGTTTTCTCAGCGATGCTGTAGTAGCTGAATAAGACTCCAAAAAATATTTGAACGAAGTGAATAAACTAAATAAACAAAGTGCCTCGAGGTTGCCGTAAATTAAATATGCAGAAATCCAGCGTGCAAAAACCTAAAATTCCCAAATACAGGGAACCAAATGAAAGAGATGTGAAAGGAAGTTCAATAACAATAAATTTTCATTCACGCTGAGACGAAGAAACCTATTTAAAAGCAAAAAATTGTTCAAAATTTCGCAGACGTGCTTCGCTAGTAGTCTACGACGCTTATAGGGGCGGTAACCAATCAGGAGGCGATGCATATCATTAAAAAAGGCTCTCGACCAATCAGAGGGCAGTATTTTTGATTTGCATAAACAAGATGGCGTCCAGGGGGGTCAAACATGGCGCCCATGCCCAAATAAGGGCAACATGTCCAAATAAGGAGAAATATGAAATCGAGGTTGTGACGCGCATGTCCAAATAAGGCGATAGCCAATCCATGAGATCGAGGCTGTCACGTGCATGAAATAGAGGTTTGGATGGGAATAAAAGGGTTTGCGTGAGTGTCGAGTGAGTATTGTTGTTTTGAGCTAGGCGACTAGAAGATGTCTTCAGAGGAGAGCGAGACGAAGGTGAATAGTGTTTCTGAGGAGGAGAAGATAGAAGAACTTGCCGCGAGGGTGATGGATGCTGTTCATGACGGTATTCTTGGAAAGATAATGAAATGCGCCGTTTCTCACGCTATGGATGTCCTCCTGAAGAAAGAGGTGACGAAGCTGGCGGATGAGGTGATGAGGTTCCGAAGAATGCTGTCTGAGAAGATGCTTGCTGACCAGTCAGTCTCGTTTAAAGACCCTGTGTGTTTGGAGAAGTTGCCGGATGGATTTGAGGACGGATGGGAAGCGTGGAAGAGCAGTTGGGAGAACCGAGACGAGTTGGCGTACCGAGCATTTGTCAAACAAATTGTAAAAACACCAGAATCAGAGGAGTGAAAAAACATTTTTATTCATGCCTGTAACACTAATAAAGATCCTTTAACGAGAGAATGTACATGGTTTGTTGCGTGATTTTTTCATCGTCTCTATAGGGAATAAAAAAGAAAAAAATTTAATGCCCCGACCAGGAATCGAACCTGGGTCTTTGACGCCACAACTCAACGTCTTAACCATTAGACCATCGAAGCGCTTACCTCTTTAGGACTTGGTTTTGGGGTTGTCATCGGGAGGCAGTCCGAAATTCACGGCTTTGCAATGAGGGCAGAGTCTTTCGGAGGGTTTCAACCGCTCAGTGTGGAGGGCTTTACAGGTTCCGTGAAAGAATTGGTCGCAACAGGGTATCAGGAAGTAGTCTCTGATACTGTGTTTGAAAGTGTATCCTTCCTTGCACCATAGACATTGAGGGTTAGGAAATCGAGACATGGAGTCTGAAAATAGAACAAAAACAACTTTTTATTGGTCATTCCACTTATTACAGGGTGGGACGTGTGCACGGTCCTATTGACCGGCGCCCTCTTTTTCTTTGGGATATCAATCAATAAACGATTATTATAGTACTTTCAACCATTGTGACCAAGTAACGATGCGAGCCATGATCGACGCGGAGGACAAATTACCCAACGTGTAAATAGTGTGAAATAAAAATCAGAGTGTGTTTTTACAAAAAACTGTGTCTGTCTTTTTCTTAGTTTGGGGCCTGTCCATTGATCAGTATGGCTTCGGCGACTCCTCGTGGGTATTCGTCGATCCATTGAAAGAACTTGCAGGTACGCTTGGGACACTTGAGATAGAGCCTGTCTGGGTTGGACTGGGAGTGGGAGGTGGCTAAGACCAGGGACTTGCTGCATAGACATCGGAAACGAGCCGGGTCGATGTTCCTGTAGCAGGGGTGGGTCTGTTCTTCGACGCGTCTCAGGTAAGTGCCCACCTCTTTGACGCCACAGGTCACATAACACTTGGTGTAGAATCTGGAAGAGGGGCATCGGTAATATTCCCAGGTACCACCGTCTGGGGTTCGCACGCTTCCGTATGTCAGGGGTACCATGCAACGTGGGCAGATGGAATCTTGTGGTTTCAGTTGGTTCAGGAACTGATCGGGGTCGAATTCCTCCAACACTTGGACTTCGGTGAATTCTCCTCGGTCGTCCACTTCAGGTGATACTTCTACGAGGTCGTCTTTCTTGAATTTGTCGAATCCCATGGCTTCCGGGACTTGCATGGTTCGAGGAGGTGATTCACTGATCACGGTCATGCATCCGCCTTGAATGGCAGGTAGCTTTGAGTCTGTGAAGATAGAGAACGAGTTAGTATCCCAACAAGGTGTTTTCACGTCGCATGGTTTCTAGGATGTGGGTGGTTTTTCGCACGTTCTTGGGGGTCGGTCTTTGCCTTCGCTTGTCATGGTTACTTTTCATTTGGCTTTTGACTTCTTGGCGTTGGATCGAAAAGGCGCTCCAGGGTCGCGAGAAGCCTTTGAGAGGGACGGTGGTCCAACTGACCGAGTCCGGGGTGATTTCTTTGAAGAGGACGCGTTCGTTGAAACGGAGTCTGGCACGAGGTTTTTTGAATAACCATCTATCTAAAGTGGATTGTAGTTGTTTACCTCCTACTTCTCTTTCCACTCTCTTGGGTAAGAGCAGTTCCAGTTTCTTTTTGGACAATTTTTTCTTTTTCCTGATGGGTTCGACGTGTGAATCCATGACGACTTCTGCTGAAAAGTGACTCGTGATGGAATGCGTTGTTCGACTTTATGGACGTTTTTGACGACCAATCAGTGACGTGTGGTGTGATGGGATCATGTGACGGTCTTCGTTCCGATTGGCGGGATCTGAAGTGGGCACGTGATCCGGGAAAGTACGGAGTGAAAGTGGATCCACGGCGCGGGTATAAAAGGAGCCCGTTGGACGCAGCGAATCATTCTCGACTTGCTGTTGACACGGTGATGACCTGTAGGATTTTGGATGAGAGAGACGTGCAAGAGATCCTTGAAGATCTTAGACAACAGTTGAATCGAGCTTCTGACGTTTTGGATACAATCGAAAAAGAAGGCGAAAGACCGTTACACGCGAGGATAATTGAATTGGAGTTGCGTCTTGTCTCTCCTTTGTACTATAGGCTCCAGAGGCACTTGATTGACTGGGGTGTGCGTAGTTGCTATCCTCATTTGTCGGGCTTGGAGATCACGAAGCGAGCGGATCGAGAAGGAAAGAAGTTTAATGAGTTTGTCTGAGGGTGTCAAGATGACTTACTATAGCAACTTGAACCAGATTCGGGACCTCGTGGAACAGATCATGGATCTGAAGGTACACACTTTAAGAGATCTCGACGCCATTCCAGATGCCAAGGTGGACCTGTACATTTTTGACAATCTCTTCGAACCGTCAGGTCGAGTACCCGATAGTCTGTGGTCTTTTCAGCTCTTGATGAGACGTCGTCCTGACTGGGGTGGTACGATTTTGGAGATGATGAAGAATAACAAACACGTGTTTTTGTTTTTCGGTGAGTGGTGTCGCGTGATGTACCGAAGTGGTAGCGGTCAATTCAAATTCATTCATTGTAGTGATCCCACCCTGGACGCCGAGCGGGCCTGTTTGATCGCCACGGATAACCTCACGTACATGATGACCGATGCCATCCGTGATCTGTTTGAACCCTTGCGTTTCTCTCGTGACCTATCACGACGGGTGTTGGAGGCAGACGAGAGTCCCATGGTGAAGTCGTTACTGACTTTCAGCAAGGGAGATTACAAGGAAACGTGTCTGAAGTTGGAAGAGTTGATCTACGATATCATGCATCAACGTGATGTGTGGAAGGATCGGTTTTTCTTTCGTGCCATGGACACTGATCGGGAGGACCTGTGTGGTGAGTGTAAAGAGAGTATGCGACAAGCATTCTATGCGAAGGGGGACGAGCAGGAAGCCCTGAAGTGGAGACCCGGTAAAGGGGAATGTTGTTGGAGAAATTGTAAATATTATGCCATGGATACCTACGAGGAAGACTGTGATGATGAGTATGGACGAGATCTTAAGAACATGGAACATGTTGATTACTTTACAGATTCAGACTAAGTCTTTTCTTCGCCTTCTTTTTCGTGTTATCCAATCAGAGTCGATTTTTCGTAAGAACCAATCAGGCACGACGTTTTTGTACATATAAGAAAGTGTGAATAAAGAATTGGGTTCAAATCATTATGTCTCATGCTTTGAGTTGGTTGATCTCGAGAATGTGTACGACCATAGCCGATCGATGGTGTTGGACGACCTTGTGTTCCAAGTGCACTAGTGTCTACGAGCGATACGGTCAGGGTGAACCCATCCCCGACCATTTCAGCGATTCGCCCTTGGAGGTGTTTGACTATACCGACGTCGAACCCAACGTGATGCGTTTTGTCGTTTATATCTTGTGGTTGAAACGGCAACCCGATTCATTTAAGAAGTATCTCGAGGTACGGGAGCAACGTTTCGAGTTGTGGAGACAGTGCGTGTACAAACTTTATCGACTATGAAGAAAGGTCAAAAGAAGAAGCAAAAGCCGCTTTCGACCGGAAGGTTACTGGGACGGTATCGGGATCCTTCCAGACCTGGTAGTCTGGGCGGTCTGACGCGATTCGCCCAGGCCAATAAGATCTCGGTACGACGCGCTCGCGAGGTCCTGCAACGGGATTTGGGGTACACGTTGCACAAACCCAGACGTCGTCGTTTTCCCACGGTCCCGGTGGTGGTGTTCGGCATCGACGAGCAGTGGATGGCCGACCTGATCGAGGTGATCAATATTTCAAGGTACAATCGAGGGTATCGTTACCTCTTGACGGTAGTGGACGTGTTTTCCAAGCACGCCTGGGTCCAGCCCTTGAAGAGCAAGACGGGTAAAGCGGTGACGGAAGCCATGGCAAAGATCCTGAAAGGAGGTAGAAAACCCATCAATCTCCAGACGGACGACGGGAAGGAATTCTACAACAAGACGTTTCAGGATTTGATGAAGCAGAAAGGCATTCATCATTTTTCGACGCGCGGGGATACGAAATCCAGTGTAGTGGAACGGTTCAATCGGACCCTGAAAGAATGTTTGTACCAGTACTTCACCGTGAAGAATACAATGACGTATGTGCCCGTGTTACAAGATCTGGTCCGAGGGTACAATCGATCGTATCATCGCAGTATCAAGATGGCTCCCGATCAAGTGACTTTAGCCAATAGTGAGGACGTGTGGGAGACTCTTTACGAAAAAAAGAAAAAAGGGAAATTGAAGAAACCGCAACTCAAAGTCGGGGATTGTGTGAGACTGAACAAGAAGTTCCGTCAATTCAAGAAAGGGTATTTACCCGGTTGGACCGAAGAGGTGTTTGTGATACGCCGAGTGCGTCCTGGGAAGGTCACCACGTACAAGGTGGAAGAATGGGACGGCACAGCGGTCAAGGGCACGTTTTACGCGCAAGATTTGCAAAAGGTGGATGTGAAAGACGACGATCTGTTCCGCATCGACAAGATCGTCAAACGAAAAGGGGATAAAGTCTTGGTGTGTTGGAAAGGTTGGCCAGTCAAGTACGACAGTTGGGTGGATAAAAAAGGCTTGTACGTGACCCAAAAGCCCAAGACGAAAAAATGAAAGACTTTTACGTGCAGTTGATGAGCAATGCCAGCACGAGCAAGTTCACGGACAACAAGGCCCACAGTTTCAAGAACCGTCTGCCGTATCCGCTCCTGTTTGAATCCGACAAGGAATGGAAAGTGGGATTGGCGAGCGTGTCTTACCCGATTCCTCCGTCACGACCGCATCAAGTACCAGTCCCTCAAGCGCACGACTTTGACGACGACGACTACGTGTTCGGTATGGATTGGACCATTGAAACGTTCAGGTTGCTAGACGACGGGATTACGTGGCGTCCTTATCGATACCCCGTGACATTTTACGTCAGCGGAAAGGAACTGAACCGTGACCGACAAAGTGACGAGTGGCAGATCTCTCATGCAATACCTCATCAATCGTTTTCACGAACGCCTGTATCATTACATGGATCATGAGGGTGAAAGTCTACGAGCACCGAACGGGAAAAAATACTACCCCGTGTTCCGATGGGAGGGGAACGATTTGATTATCGACAACACCGACACATTCCTCGACGAGTCCGGAGACAGAAAACGTCCCAGAGTGTATTTTGGTACTAAACTGGTCAAGAAGTTGGGTTTGATTCGCGAGGAATCGTATTACTCCGTTCACTTGAACGTGAATATGATCAAGGTCTTTCCCAACGACAAAGTCCCGTCTGATTTCAAGAAAGACTGGACCAACCATGACAGCAATCGATCTCGTGAATTTTGGAATTTGGACAGCCACGGGACGTTACAGCTCAGTCCCTATTGCAACTGGCGCTTCAGTTACTTGGACGAGGAATACGAGTAGTAAAGCACGCTTATAGGGGCCGTAACCAATCAGGAGGCGATGCATATCATTAAAAAATGCTCTCGACCAATCAGCGTGCAGTATTTTAAATTTGCATAAACAAGATGGCGCCTTTGGTATGATGCCGTGACGTCACACAGTTCGCGCATGCGCATAGAATACGAGAAACAGGAAGTGAGTTTTTAACAATTGATTTTTATTGATTTTTACAGGAAGTTACATGGGTGTGTATCCGTATGGAAATGACATGAAAGTGTTCGTGTCTACGACGCGTTTGTCGAAGACGAGTCCGTAGAGTTTGGTGCGTGTGATGACTGAGATGTTTGGTGGCCGGGTTTCTGTAGAAGAAGTTGGGGTTGACGACAGGGATGTTGCGTCATTCACCGTCCTCGAGAGGTTCGAGTTCGTCGAGGAGATTTTGTTTCATGACGTCGTAATTGAGTTGTTGGGCTCCTCGTACATTGAGGGAGAAGCCTCGGACTTTGCAACATACTTTGCCTTGGTGGGTTTTGTACCCGTAATTCTTGGGTCCTGCTGAGGTGAAATCGATGATGTAATCACCGTCGTCCAATTCGTTAGTCATCTCTCCGAGGTAATCGCCTAGCGGGACATCAGCTTGACCTGGTTTGTGCGAGTAGATGACGGAATCTGTGTCAAAGTAGAGAACTTGTTGTTTTAATTGTTCCAGGTAGCTGTATAATTTGAGTCTAGCCCAGCAGGTGGTGAAAGCGGCGACGAAGATGTTGATTCGTCCGTTATCGGGTTGATTGTCTTTGAGTTCGGTGTGGACAACTTCTAGGGCTTCATCGTTGGCGATTCTGACTTGTTTTATGTCGTTGAGGGGATTGGAAACGAGTGCGAAGAGTTGGGCTGCGGTGTAGACGACTTCGGTAGTGGGTTTGTGTAGGTTTTCGCCAAACTTGCCCCAGAAGGAGTTGAGCATGAGTTTGGCGGTGGCTTTGCGTCCTGGATTTTTCTGGATCCTGACTGGATCGAGAGCGATGCCTTCTTTCTGTCGGTATTGTTGCACGTACCGTGCCTTGTCTTGGGGTGTGAGACACCAGTTAGGGTAGCCAGCGGATTCCTGTTTAATTTTTAGCCAGGTGTTCACGTAATTGGCAAAGAGTCCCTTTTGCCGTTGTTCGGGTGGGAAATGGTGGACTTCGTGTATCTTGTTGAGCGTGTATCCCATGGCAACGGCTTTCTCGATTTCGGGTGTGCACCAGGTCCCTCGTAGCGTGCGTTGCTCGGCCGTGTGAGGGCATCGATGTGATTTCTCTAAGAGGGGTTTTGACATTTCGTGTTCCACGCACGAGCGGCAGAGTGTGAAAGTGAGTTTACCTCTGTACCTAAAAGGTAGAACGGGATGGTATAGTTCGTGAGGAGTAGTGATGGATGTCTTGGTCGTCGGGGTTGACGATGACTTGAGGGTGTCCTACGGGGTATTCGCCTTCCTTGTTGACCCAGGGGTAGAGCGACGTCACGTCGATGTACTTGATTTTCTCTCCTTGAGCCCCGTCAGTCACGTGATGCAGTTTGGCTGCGTTCGTGCGCCCTCCGAAGAAAGCGTCTCTGGGCTCGAGCGGTTTGACGATTTCGAACGTGTCTAGGAACTGACGTAGATCAGGGTCGGTTTTGACCTCCATGTACCAGTCGCATTCCCACTTGATGCAGAGCTGATAGCCTTGACAACTGAGAAGGTCGTGTTTGCGTAGCGTGGACTCGTAGACTTCCTGCAGGGTGCGATCGGTGTGACAGATGGGATATCGGTCTCGATGGGTCGGGAAACAGCGAGTACATCCGTGCCATAGACATCCGTGGAATTCGTAGACGGTTCGAGTGGTCGGATCGTATCCGTCCACGAGCTGATTGGCTAGTCGTACTTCGCCGCCGTTTCATACCGTGAGGATACGATCACCTTGACCCGTGCGTTGCAACGAGTGTTCTTGCCAGGCTAGCCATTTCAGGGCTTCGAAGGACTGATTGGATCGTGCACCGTGCCATCCTCGCGGTGGTCTGGAGGCGATGGTGTTGATCGGGACGAGTTTCTTGCGCCAGAATCGGTTGCAGGCGGAGGCGATGGTGACGCATTTCTCCATGGGATCAAAGTCGGCTTTTTGTTTGAATTCTTGTCTGAACTTTTGACAGCCCACTTTGAGGAGTTTGACGTCCGACTCGCAGTAGGCTTCCATTTCTTGTCGTAGTACGAAATGGTAGTCATTGTCGACTTTCTCTTGGTACCACTGTTCGAACTCGGCTTTCTTTTTGGCGGACATGCCGTCTGGATCGTACATGTCTCTCGGTGGCATGGGTCCTTCGTACGCTTGGTTTTCTAGGGTGTTGAATTTGTGCGGGAAGAATCCTTTGCACAGTTCTTGGATTCCGAAGGTGGCGGGAAAGTTGGCTAGCGGGAACGGTAGAAAGCACAGGGAATCTTTGAAAGTCAGTCTGTCTGATTTTAGTGACAGAATCTTGGTGCCTACGGTGATTGGGTCCTTGACTTCTCGATGGTTGGCATAACAGTGTTGTAAGATGAACATCCCGTCGTAGCCTTTGAAATTGTGAAAGAGGACGATGACGTTCCTTTCGTCTCCGTCCACGTCAACGGCAAGGGATTCGAGTTGGTCGAACATGTCTGCGGTGCAGTTGGGTCCGTAGAAGGAGTAGCATATCTCATTTTCGTCGTCCTCCATGCAGAGTAGAATGGGTGTCTGATTCCCTTCGGCGTCGGTGATGGCTTCGAAGTCGCAGTACACTTGAAGGGGCGGATCTATGTCTACATAGACGTCCGTGATTGGATCGTCTGGATCGGGTTCTTCGAAGGGTCGACCGTTGACTTTGTCACGGGGGACGCGTTTCTTTTTGGGCTCATCTTCGTCTTCTGGGAGGCGTTGTATGTAACAACGGTGCGTCTCCAGATAGACTTGTTTTTCGCAGATGCGGCATTCGCCCCATCCGCATTTGTGATCGGGTGAAATACGGTCACCTCCTCGCCTGTTCCTATCTTTTAGTTCGTAGACGTGGCAACACTTCTCACACTTTTTGTAAGTGTCGCATATGGATGGGATGTTCAAGCTACGTCGTTGCAAGTGGTCGTTGTAGCATTGCTCACCGAAGAATTGTCTGTGACACAATCGACAGATCGAGGTGGGTTTGGGAAACGTGCCGCGGGCTAGGGGTCGTTTTTTCTCGATGAAATCGGGACAGTCTTTTCGTTTGCAGGCGGGGCACCATTGACCGAGGCAGGGATGATTTTTAAAGTCGTCGTGATCGTACCCTCAATTGCATTCGTCGCAGAAGTAGGATTTGCCTATGAATCCCTTAAACGAATTGCATCCGTCGTAGTGACTGTCTTCTTTGACGAGACGAATGATCTTATCCGAGGGTTCGGGTCCCGCGTAGATGATCATGTGGGGTGGGTCAATGGACATGACTTTAATCTGGTAGCCAGGTAAAGCGGCCTGAAACTTTTGCAGTTCGGGAATGCCGCAAGGTCCTTCGGGAACGTTGGCTCTACGGTGGAGGTCTTTGGCCAATCGCTCTTGGACGGGTCGTCCCTGTTTGAGATTGTGGTAATCTTGGTCACGCGAATTCTCGTTCGCGTCTACCCAGGCTTTCATGGTGACTATGGCTCGGGCGCAGCAGAGATTGTCTTTGTTTTGGATGGTCACGCGCGACCGTTTGACAATGTTCCGAACGGCGGCGCAACTCGGCCTGTATCGTTTTCCGTTCCCGCTGCCGCGACCCGGGGTACGTATGAAAGTGGTTTCCATGGTAAACGTGTCGTCGGTGGTGAATTCTTCGTTGGAGTTCAGTTTGACCGCGAGAGACTGGAGATAAGTGGCTAGTCTTTCACTCCCTTCTTCGAATTCGCGCACGGTGAAGGTGGTGGACTGAAAGGCGTGCGTGAAGGCATTGGACTGCATGGTGAAATGGACCGTGGAGTCGGGTGTTAGGGTAGGATCCTGAGCGATTTGTTGCTCGATGGATCGTTGAAGGGCACGAGTCAATTCTTGACCTAGATTGTCCCTGGTAGTCAAGTCTCTATTTTGTTTGAGCGTGGCTTCGAATCGTTGTTTGTTGAGGACGTTTCGCCAGTTACGTCGTGCACCTATGGGTCTCAATTCGAATTCTAGGGGCGGTCTTGCACCACCTCCTGTTTGGATCATCACTGGGTCGAGAGCTGGATCAAAGATCCATTCATCGTCGTCATCGAAGGGGAAGGCTTCGTCGTGGGTCCGTCTGTTCTGTGAAGACATGAATGAGACAAAATTTTTACCAACATCACTTTTTTTATTTTTACGGTAACCAATTATGATACATGAGCATATGAGTGTCTAACTTCGATTTTTTATTAGATACATGATTTAATGCGTTTCTAAGGCTAGCTCCTAAATAGACTCTCTTTTTCTCTTGATAAATGTTGACGTAATGACCATAGTAAGTCACGTGATAAGGGCTATGCCCGTACAACACTCTACAAACACTTAGATGACATTTCCTCTTGCGTATTTCTATGTGCCCGTAACCCCATTGTCGTTTCAGTTCGCCATAATCTAAGATTATTCTGAGAAGTAGACTCAGTTGTTTATTGTTCCTTCGATCGCGTATGCACTGCCAGGTTGCTAAGTCAATCACGTAACACTTTAGTTCTTCTGGTAGCTTATCCCAGTGACTCTGTAATAAAAAATTGGTTACTTATAATTCGTAATGGCCCGCGTGTTGTATTTGATAAAAGGTAGGATAGCACCAAGTCTTTCCTATGGGGACGCGTCTCTTGGCCCCCTTTATATCGTAACCTAAATACGTTTCTTTAGGTTTGTCGTAAATGTCAATGTAACAGCCTATTATTTTAGTATCTCTGAATCTGTCTTCTTTTTTCTTTTTTATGCAACATCCCGCATCACATAGAACACGGACAATCTTAATGTGTCCTAGACCCCATTGTTCTTTCAGTTTGCCGTATTGTACTATTTCCTTGAGAACACGTAACTTTTTGTTTCTTCTACGCTCGAGTAGTATTTGATTCCTGGTTAGGCGCATGATGTAATCTTGTAGTTCTGGAGGAAGCATATCCCAGCGACTCTACAATTGTAAAAGTCTTTTAACATCCACGATTCTGTAATAGGCATGATTAAGTCCGTACCCCAGAAATACTTCGTATTTGTGTTGTGTTGCGTTGTGTTCGTGTGTGTAGAATCCGTACACGACCATGTGCTTATTTTTCATTCCTGGAACTTTCCCTTTGGGACAATGCTTTAGCAGACGTCTCTAGCTTGACTTTGATTGGACCTAGCCCCCAGGCTGCGCGTACATTTGCGAAGGCATGTATCTCGTTGCGCAGGGCTTTCCACATTTCACGTTTGCGTATATCTAATAGATACTGGACATCTCTGAGGTGAACGATGTATGCCTGTATTTCAGGAGGTAGCCAATCCCAGTAACTCTATGAAAAATAAGGTGATGAACAAGGCGTGACAAGGATGAATTAGGTGATGACGAGTCTCAGTTATCTAGGGAAGCTACGATCGTACTTAGATAACAAGGCGTGTGACAGATCTGGCAGTACAACTTTTCTTTGATCACTCCCTTGTTCACCAACTGATAGTCGAGTGCTTGCACGTAGCAATCGTAATGCGTGTAGTAACGACAGCACTTGGTACGAGCGCAGGTTTCGGTTCTAAGGATAACTTTATCACATAGGGTGCACGTTATATCCATTTTTAGATACTCACTGCTTCTTCTTCTTGTTGATCCATGTGTTGGTTCATCTCTTCGTCAGTGATCTCAGCCATGATTCAGCGCTCAATACAAGTGAAGACACTCAGAGTGCCGTGAACGGGTCGGTCCGCTCGTTTTATAGTAACGGTAGGATAGTGTCCAGTCTACGACCGGGGGGCGTGGTTGGGGGGATACCCCGCTATCCCCTGGGTCTACTCAGACCACGTGACATCTACTTGATATGTGATAGGTGGATGACTTGTTTAAAAAAGCGTGGTCAACGCATTTCAGTTTTTGGTCATGTCGGTTGAACCTAGACGCAGTCGTCGACTTCGAGGTCTGGCACCCGAAGAAGCGCTTATTCAACAAGTTTGCTTCATTTGTCAGAGAGATATCGACATCGGTTCCTTGACGCAATGTCAGTGCACTCCATGCTGCCATGTCTTCATGCACCGACGTTGCTACCATGAGATGAGAAGACAAGTGCGAACCTGCGGCAACTGCAGACGCGTGATCGACGATAATCCGCCTGAGATCGTGCTGGAAACCGATGAGGAACTCGAGGATGATGATATCGATCCGTTCGTGTTACCGTCAGGTGCGAATGGTTTAGTTAGATTTAGGCAAGAGTTGACTCGATATCGTGTTCAGGATAGACCTAGACGCTGTCATCACGAGGGGTCGTATATGTGGGATGAATTGCCGTATGGCGTCGACCCAGACATTTGGCAACGTTATTATGACATGTTGGAAAATTTCGTGACTCTGTTTACGAATGAAATCATGCACGTGCACGGATGCGTGTGTATCCCTGTAGAACCGACACGAGAGATCAGGAATGTTTTGTACCGTCTATTCATATTCAACACTCCTTACTCCACGTTTAACTTGATTCGAATTCTAAGGTTCAGACTCTTCTTTAGACGCGTGGAAGGACTAAGGAATATTGTGATTCAACATCTCTGCGTATTACCCTTTCCTGGAGGACCATCGCTTTACAACGAGGACGGACTATGGAACTGACACTGTTTTTTTCTTTTTTATAGTGTATGCACAACGTCAAAGAATTCGTGAGGACCTTTTGCATTTCAGAGACACGGGAAGACCCTTTGAGACGCACAATTCATTGACGCGTTTGTGGAATCACTTGCGTTATCCCATTCCTGTCACGGTGTGGTTCCATTACTATCGCGAGTTGGAGAACTTTGTGTTGAACTCAGAGGGGCGAAGCTCCCTGTACATTCACGGCACCGTGTTCATGCCATTCAACACGATTGCGTTCGATCACATACGCATGGAAGTGTATCGCATGTTTTATTTCAACACCCCTTATAGAGTGTACAATTTCATACCCAGACTTAGGTTTAGATTGTTATTCATATCTTCGACCGCGTACGTTGACCAAATAAGTGTCGAACGACTGTTTGTGACCCCCCATGTCTCTGATAGTCTGTACCACGATGGTATGACGTGCGAGTCTTGAAAAACAACAACAACAAAGAGTGTAACTTTTCTTTAATGACAACAACAAAGAGTGTAACCTACAATTAAAGGTTACAATTTCAAACGTTTCTTGGCTTCCATGATTTTCTTAACAACGCGTTCTGTCATGGTTTTACGTCCGGGTAATTTGTCAATGGCTTTGATCATCTTGGTGTCTGCTTTCCATTTGTCCTGTAAGTTCTTGGCCCTGGAATAGTCAATGTCGTGTTGTTTGGCCAGTTTGTCAAGACGATTGATCCCGGGGTCTCCTCGTGCTAGACGTTTCTTCAGTTTGGTACCAGGTCCCATGTACTGATAACCGGGCCAATGAAACTCGATCCCAGTCTTGCCCAACCATTTTTGGATGTCGATCCCGTACCCTCGTTGACGGCGTCGTGTTCTTCTCATAGGGGGTGTTTTTTTCTTAATCCGAGTCATATCTCAGTCTTCGTCTTATCGGGGCGTCCCAATCTTCCCACCCTTCTCGTAACTTTTCGGCCTCTGTCTTCTTGGCCTTCTTGTACTTCTTTGCCTTGCCTTTTGGACTGTAACCACCGTCGTCGTCTTCAATACCGAGCGAACTCAGTAACTGCTTTCTTCCTGCAGAAAGGGCTGCTTTTTTCACACTCCCTTTTAAACTCTTGGTTGGTCTCTTGATGGGTTTGGATTGAATGGTAGGTTTGGGCGTTTTCAGCTCCTTTTTAAGACCTGACGTGTCAAGGGGTTCTTGTTTGATGATCACGGGGGGTGTTTGTTCTTTGTTGGCTCCCTTGAGGATCTGTTTCAACAGATTTTCGACGGGGGTGTCTACCATGCCTTCGGGTTGTGCCGTTCCTTGGTACGAGATGGGACCGCTTTTACCCGTCCGTATACGTTTCACCAGTTTACTTTCTTCGGAGGCGATGGGTTTGGCCATCTTGACGGCCATGCTGTCAGGAATACGCTTGTCTTTCAAGATGATATGTTGTTCGGCTGCCAAACGACCCGCTTTGTCCAACAAGGCATTCTCTGTAATCTGACCCTTGTAATAATCTTGCAATCGATTGAAATCTTGAACGGGTACCATCATGACTTCGTTCATACCTTCTGACTCAGGGACGTATCAGGAAACTCGGACAATTCTCTCAAGGCCATCTCGTAACAGTCTTGCCAGTACCGTATGGATTCGTCTTTCTTTTCCAACTCGAGTTTGAGACTTTGAACGGTTTGCTTGCCTTTACCGCACTCACTACATAACTCGATGCATCCACCGGGCAGTGTGGTATCTCGTTTCGTTTGACAGGTTTGGCAAAAGTCATCGAATTTTAAAGCCATGTACTCTTGATACAGGGCGTGGTACTTTCTCCCCCAGTACTCGGACGAGTCTTTCCATCGGGCTTCGCGTCGATTGGCATCTTGCAACAGCTGCACGAGCTTAGGAATGGTCTCGTCTTCTCTCGGTGGAAAATTGGGTACGAGGTCGATCCCTTCCAAAGGGTAACCGTCTTCACTATGTCCTTTCACCGTACACAACATGCTTTGAAACAACCGCGTAACCCGCTCCAGAACCCCGCACCGTTTTGACTCAAGAGACGCTCTCTTCGACGCTTAAGGGAGTTTTTGCGTCTACCCACTTCGCGCAAAACCTTTTTGTCTTTTCAGTTTACCATAAGTCGTGGCATCGATGGGTATCCTCTTTTTCAGCAAATTGAAAACCATCTCGCTGATGGCGTTGATCTGATCTTTGTCTGCGTATTGCAACATTCGTTGACGTTTTTTTCGATTGGCTTCTTTCAGGATGTCCGTCAAGAAACGGCGTTGTCGTCGTAACCGCTCCATCGTCGACTTATGCACAGGAGTTGATTGATGTACTCCTTTTATCGCTTTCCTCGACGCCTGAATGCCGTTTGAAAGGGTATCCTGCGTAAGACTCTTTCGATCTTTCCCCTGTTCTTACGGATATGTCTGTCCATTAAACCGAAGGGTCTAGCCAGAGTACCCACACCCGCGGCTCTCAGCATACTCGCCAAATCACCCCCTTTCTGTCTCCTTCTTCGTCTCCTCCTTCGGGCTGTCATGGTGGCGAGTGAGGTGTACGTCGGATAGTCTCGTACTTTTATCGTCTTCGCGTAGCGGCTTCGAGTGCTTTCTTGGCACCGTAACCAGCCGCTCCTGACGCGGCACCCAATGCCACCGCTTTACCTCCTGCTATCAGAGCTGGTATGAGAGCTGCTAAGGGAAAAATACCACCCTTCTGTCTCTTACGCATCATCTTCCTCTTCTTACCCATCATCATATTCTTACCCATCATCATCTTCTTACTCTTCCTTTTCAGCGTTCTTTTACGTCCTACGTACATGATGTTATGAGGTACAAGCGTCTATCACGTGTCACTTTTATAGCGGTACGTGATGAAATCGTGTGTCGTAGTCTAGAACGTATCGGTCGAACGTGGGAGGTGTAAAATCCGTCACCACGTCGTCCAACGTTTGCATCTTGGTCAAAAACCCATCCAATTCATCCACTCCGACCATCGTGTAGTTTCTCAGTTCTGTCAGCGTCTTTTCGTAGGTCGTGTAGGCGAACTTGGACATGTCCATCTTGAACGAATACTTCTTGAAATCGTTCCACCCTTTCAGTAAGGTGGCAAAAGCCGTCAATCCCATCGCTGCGTACCCGTCTTTCCACACGGATCCTAAGACGATACTCGCGGCTACACACAGTAAGGACAGTCCGTTGAGAATGGCGTTACACAATTTGTGATGATCAAACATCTGTCTTCTACACCACCAATACTTGTGATAGAACGCATACAATCCGTCCAAACGTTTCAGCGAGTCCAACTCCACCACGGTGGTGAAAGGTTCATCCAATAGACAGACCGAAGTGCGTATACTTTTTTTCATCGTCGAGGTCGTCGTTTTTTCTTACGTCTCAACAGACTTCGTACCCCTCGACTCGCAGCTGCACTGGCCGCACCAAGGGCAGCGGCCCTTCCAACTCGGATTCCTGTTCTCGCTGCGCGTTTACCCAATGCTTTAGCCAATGCCAAGGCAGCACCTTTACTGACCGGTGCTAACGTGGAAAGGGCACTTGTAATAGCACCACCCCACTGCTTTCTCCTTTTATTTCTACCTCTTCTCATGGTTGTTCTCTCAGTTACGTACACTGGTCGAATTGCGTGTCACGGTAGGACGTTGTCCGTTTTTATAGGTGGTCGTGATCGTGTTGGTGGTCGCGATACCCGCAATGCGACGACCTGCGGCCGTTTGTTGTTGTTGCTGCAAAATCTCTTCCAGTTGTTGCTGCATCTCTGCTTGGTTGAGAGTACGGTCTCCTCGCCTTCTTCTCCTACCCCCTCAAGAAGGTGTGGAGTCGTCACCGCTACTACTTGCACCACCACCTCCACCTCCGCCTCCACCTCCTCCGCCTCTGCCTCTGCCTCTACCTCTGCCTCTGCCTCTTCCACCACCGCTCCCACTTGCACTACTTCTGCGGCTCCCAGCATCACTGGAAGACGTCGGCGTGTTTTGACGCGGTACACGTCTAGGTCGTTTCCCTCCTCGGGTAGCTCTTGCCAATGGTGTGGCATCTGTTATTCGTGTTGAACCAACACCCACTGTGACGTTGGAGCACGAGTGCCCTGTGACAGCGCTACCTACACCCACGGGGACGTTGGTCTGTGACGCGCCCGCAGTGCCTACTCCAACTCGCGAGACATTGGGCAGGGGTGGTGTCGCCAGTTCCGATCGTTGTGAAGTGGGAACTGGAGTACTCGTTCGAAATTGAGACCCCAAAGGTGAATAATCGTCCAGAGCCGAGAGGTTGAACTCGTCACTGTCGATAGAGCTCATCTCTCCTTTCTCTTGCTATCTTCTTCTCAGCGTGACCACTCGACCTCGCTCCTCAACATGATGTAAACTGATGGCATCGTACGAATCCCTCGTCTTTTAACACTCGGCTAATGACGCGTTGATCGTCCTGACTGGCTGGATGAAGATCCAATAGCATGTAACCGTAAGGTCGAACCGTGACCTTTCGAAACGTGTCCAACACCTCCTGCCATTGCGTGGGAAACGATTGCAGAAGTAAATTTCGTATCCCCAACTGATCGCGAGGGTTCTTGAAGGCCGCGATGTAATGCGCGTTTCGGGAAATGGTCTTGGCGAATTTTCCGTTGGGGAATAGATCCTGACACAAGTAAATCACTGTGATGTTCCTATGATGCGAATGTTTGGTAAAGAGATCCAACACGCGCTTGTCGTTGCCACCCTCGTCCATCAGATCGTCCAGGACCAACACACCCCCTCCAGGAAACCATAGAGGTAACTGGTCGCTGTCGGGGATGCCTTCGTGAAACTTGACCCCGCCCTTCTTGAGCTTTTGGAAACCCTTTTGCCACGAGCCGTAGCAGTAATGAATACTCTTGGGTGGTTCTCGGAACAAGTCTCCGTTCTCCAAGAGCAGTTTGGTGGTGAACACCGTCTTGCCGCAGCCGGACGGACCCGCTATCAACAAACTCGATGGCGTGTGAAATTGAAACGCTTTGCGTCGTTCCATGATCTATAAAAATGGTCTAGTGTCTCGATACGCAAGGTGTTTTATCTGAACGCTTTTATTTTCAAACAGCTTACTTAAACAAATGATGCACTCCTCTAAAGGAACCACACGTGTCCTGGTGACACTGGGTTTTACAAATCTTGCGCCAGGTCAACTCGTCCACGATCAAACGTTTCAACATCTGTCCTACTTTACGATCGTTCTCTACAAACTCGTTTTTCTTAAAACGACTCAAGAAAGAGTTCATGTCACGACCTTCGGCTCGGTCGATCAGGAACATCAAGGCGTAGTCGCCGCAACTCTGACTGAACAGGGACTGTAAACTCTTGCCGTTGTAAATATGGTACTTGAAATGACGGTCCAACCACGCTTGTAGAGGTTGTACGGTTCCGTACGCATCCAACGGTAGGGCGTAACTGTCCAGTATCTCGCACTTGTCCTTGTCGGCCCACAAAGCGATCCAATGCATGCCCGGTTTGTCATGAGGGTCCGTGTTCACGATGTAAGCGGTCGGTCCTTCTTGAGGCAATGTCCTGGGAAGACGATCGCAAGGGACCGTCCCATAAAATACACAGTGTAGAGACGGATTCGTTCGTGCCAAATGATCCAATTGTAAATTATTCAAGGCTACTTTCTCCATTTTTCTTCTCTCATTGGTACACGTCGTAGGTGACCACTCAGTTCTCGTTGACTTCCAGCAAGTTCTCGAATTCGGCGTATAACAAGACGGTCAGGTTTTCTCCAGGGTTAGCTCCAAAATTGATCATCACATGCAGCTCGCCTGACTGCTTGGGGTTCAACACCGGACTGTCCAAACATCCGTTGGCTGTGTTGTCAAATACAAACAGGTTGCTTCTCTTGCCGTGACCCCAGTCCACTTTTCGGACCATGTTTCCTTTTCCACGACACAACGCTCCCGAGGCTTGGAGGAATCTGTAGTAGCCTCTCTGATCTTTTTCGTCCCCATCGTGATCGAGCTCCAAGGTCTCGTAGGGGTATTCACCTCTCACCAATTGTTTGATGGAGGAGATATTGAATCTTCCAAAATTGAACGGACTCTCTGTGATGGTTCCATTGAAGGCAGCTTGTTTCAACATCACTACTACTAACCGATTAGGTAACTGATTGTGGAAAGGATTGTTGCACTCGAAATGACGATCGTCGCTGGGATGAGAGTAGGTACGAATTTCTCCTCTCACCGTGGGGTAAGTGACCACTCTTCCACTTTTCATGCTAGACATGACTTCTCGGTACACCGAGGGAGTCACTCTCACTTGAGACAAGAATAATCTCACATTCACGTCGGGTTCTGTCAGTCTCAGAGAAGTGGCACCGCCCCATCGGATGGTCCACAGAGCAGGGTCATTGAAGTACATGTCTATCTGGATCTGCACGCCAGGTACCATTAACTTGCTGAGATGAAACACTTCCAGGTAAGGTTTGAACCTCAGAGTCACTCTCTTTCCACCTATGAACTGGACTCGCGCATCGACCAAGTTCTTGAGATCTTGTGGCAGCGCTTTGTAATCATTGTGAGCTGGATTTAGCTTATTGGCAGTCAATTGATCTGCATCTCCGTCGTCGGGTACGCCAAGACAATTGTACCACCCATTGGGTGCCAGGATCGTTTCACCGTCGTCTCGGTCGTAGTTCAACAGCGCTTCTAGGTAGGCTTTGTAGTGGTAAGTATCAGTCTGAGGGCTTATGAGAGTCCCATTCAATCTCACGTTGATCTGTTTGAAGAGGGTGTTGGCAATATTGTTGGCGAGTCCCACGACATCCGCAGCCAGAAGATTCAAAGCGTCACTTTTCTTGACGCCCCATTCCACTTCAAAGAAACTCTCGTTCAAGTCGATAAAGTCTTCCTGAGGGTCGACTTGAAACGTCACAGGGTTGATGCCCGTATTGAACGGATTGATTCTCACCACACGGCGAGACGCCATGCTCAGATCCGTGGGAGGGACACTGAACATGTTCAGGCGAGGGTTACGAACCCCCGCCGACCTGGCATGAGCCACCATGTCCGTCATCGTCGTCGTCTACGTCGTTTCCTTCTCAGTGCGGACTGTACCCAACGATAGTTTGGAAGTTTTGAGCGTGCGCGGAGGATCGAACCACCTTTATACGTACGTACCCCTCCAGGGATACGTCTCACGCGCCTCGAGTAGATGGGAATCATATTCCAAAGAGGTCTTTTCTCACTCTTTTGGACAACGCACGTTGGATCTCTTGCGTCGCTTTACGTTTCACGGCTCTGGTCGCTCCTCTCTTGACCCCTGCGAGTCCTCCTCTCCAATTGGGCTTTCTTCCTTTGCCACCCGCATTTAAACCTTTCACACCCTCCATGGCAGCCTCGCTCAAAACGTCTCTTAGAATGGTAGGACCTCGTTTCTTGACGTCTTTCCAGATGGGTCCGAATCCGTCTCCAGATTGCTTGATTTTATCGGGCTGAAATCGTACTAGTGCTCCACCGATCATGATTTCTTGAAGTGTAACGTCACGATCGTATTGCCGCTACCAAACTTCACAAGATTACCAGTTGTCTCAGCCACTTGCACCTCTATAATGTCGAGTACGTCTTTGCGCACAGGAATATATTGAATGTGGTAAGGTTCGAAATACTGAGTACCTGCACCTTTTCGAATCAAGTTGACCTCTCTCAGTAAATCCGTGACTTGATTCCCCACCACGCTACTGCCTCCCACGTCGGAGTACACAAACAGGGAACGCGAAGTGCTCCCCACCACGGCTTCGAAAGCCTTGTTCAGGTTCAGAAAACGCCAATTGCAATAGATGCTGAGTTTCAAAAATTTGTCTCCCGATGATTCTGTTTCGACCACCCAAAAAGCAGGTAATCCGTCCGAGTTGTGTAAGTCCCCGACGACACCAATGTCAGGAATTTCATCTTTGAAGAATTCGATCTGCAAGTTAGGTCCCAGTTTGTACGTACTTCCATTAACGAGCCATCCCATTTTAATAGCCAGGACGACATTGAATTGTAATGCAGGCATGTCTGTGATGGGTCGTAAGGTATCCGAATTGTGTGTGACCAATTCATCGCCTTCCCACTTGAAGTCTACGTAGGTTCTTTTACCATCAGACGTGACATATTTGGCACCTAATTTGGGTCCAGCGTCCGCGAAGATGCGTTGTCTCTGGAAATAGGCAATCATGGATTTCATGAATCCAACTCCATCCACGTTTTGGAACACCGCTTTGAGATCCTCCGTATCGAATTGGGTGGCTCCCAGATTATGTCCGCTACCGAAGAGGCGTTGCCACACGTAAGAGGCCAAGGTGACTTTTTTATCGTCAGGATCGGTCGGAGACAAGGAAAAAAGCGTCACTTGAGCATCCGGCAAGGTGATGCTACTCATCCCCACTTTCCATCCTAGTCCCTCCATGCGTATGGGATTAGGTAACCTGATCTTGAAATTGTTCGACGTGTTTTTAGGAAACTCTCCCTTACTGCTGTGACTGGGTAAGCTGACGTAAAAGCTCATCCTTTCTTGAAATGCAACGTGATCGTGGTCACGCCCGACGCAAAGTCAACCAGTTGTCCGTCGTCCTCAGATACTTGCACCTCAACAATGTCAAAGATGGACGATCGCACCGGTAGATATAGGATGTGTCTCGGTTGAAAGTCGACGACGTTCTGATCGTAATGAACTTGTTTCAACAGATCAGTGACTTGATTTCCTGTCACCATGCTCTGTCCCACATTCGAATACACGAATAAAGAACGACGGTTCCGACAGAACGCCTCTTCGTAACTACGATCCAGGTTCGTGAACACCCAATTGATGAAACAACTCAAATGTAACGCTCTCGAGTCGATCTTGTAAAAAATCTCGTCCCCATTATTCTGGGCCACGATCAAGTCGGTGGCATTGGGTACGACCTCAGTGGGAAATTCTTTTCTCAAGTTGGGTCCCATTACGTAACCCGGTTGTCCGTTTTGCAACGTTCCCAGCTTGATCCATTTCATCTTCTTGGCCAATTCCATGCCGATGGACATCTGTGGATACCTAGCATTACCATTGATCTTGAGAGTGGTGCACGTTCTCGAGTTGTCGATGACGCATTCTCCATTCTCGGCACGCCGCATGACCGTGTACAGCATTTCGGTAGGATCATTGGCATTGTTCTTTTTCTTGAACATTTGCAGACCGTGCACCGTTTGATCCCTCAAACCCATCATGTATCGATCTCGTATAATGTTCATGAACTCTGTACCGGTACTAGGTGTGAAGTCCAAATCATCTTCTTTAATCTGGATCGTTTCTTCTGTGTAGAGGTTGTGTCGAGGATTTAACAGCACCAACCACCAGAATTGAAACAATATTATCTTTATAGTCCATCTTACGCACCGCAGGCGGAAACGAGAGGTCGCTGACACCCACTTTCCATCCCGGTTCTCTCAACTGCAACGGGTTCGGCAGACGGTTCTTGAAACTGTTGGCCTTGTTGTCCTGAAACTCATCCGTGCTTGCATTGCTCATCAACTGCACGTAAATTTCCGTGGGAGACTCAACCATCCTTAAAGTGTAATGTCACCGAGGTCACACCCGATGCAAAATCCACCAGTTTTCCATCGTTCTCGGCCAATTGCACCTCCAAGATATCCATCACGTTGCTTCGCACGGGTTTATATTGTATGTGAGTGGGTTCGAAGTTGACCTTTTCAGGGTCGTGAGGGACTTCTCTCAAGAGATCCGTCACACGATTCCCCGTGATGGTGCCGCGTCCTACATTCGAATACAAGTACATGGGCGAACGAATACTATGACTGACTTGGACGTCACCCCCATAGTGCTCATCGTAGAGCTCGTCCAGATAGTCAATGCGCCAATTGCAATAGGGACTGAGCTGTAAGGACCCGTCGTTCGTGATGTTCCAAAAATTCGTGGATTGCACGTTGAGTTGATCCTTCCAATCGAGTTTGAAAGGGGGCACCACATCGTCCTTGAAGAGTTTAATCACGTGATGACCCAATCTGTAATCGGCTAGTCCAGGCTTTTCCACCCACTTGAGTTTCTTGACCAATTCAGGACCAAACCATATTTTCGGACGCAATAGTGCCGTGTTACCAGGAGTTTCTTCGAGGAAGGTATCCGTATTGTCGATGATCAAAGAGCTCCCTTCCCAACGAAACACTGCGTAGTACTTCTTCCCGTCGTGAGTGCGTAGAGTTTCTTTTTCATTTTCCATGAAGTGCGTCAGACGGTCTTGGTAACGACTCACCAAGTATTGCATGAGCGATTTACCACTCGTGACTTTGACTCGGTCATTGTGCAGATCTTCACCCCAGACGGTAAAGGTGTTACAGTATTGATTAGGATACCATTTACCATCGGAACTCAGTGTTTGTGATTCCATACTCCATTTAAATTCCAAAAGTTTGTCGTCGTCTTCGAAGAGGTGGGGTCGGTGAGGCAGCTGTGGGAAACGTCGAGTGGGTGGAGGCGGATAAGAAACACTACTCATACCCACTTTCCACTCCTTGTCGGACTCAAACAGGAGCGGGTTCGGCAGACGGTTCTTGAAACTGTTGGCCTTGTTGTCCGGAAAGTCGCTCGTGCTAGCATTGCTCATCAACTGCACGTAAAAGTCTCTCATTGTTTCTTAGTCTTGTGCTTTTGGGTCACGTACAAGCCTTTTTTATCCACCCAACTGTCGTACTTGACTGGCCAACCTTTCCAGCGCACCAAGACTTTATCCCCTTTTCGTTTGACGATCTTCTCGATGCGGAACAGATCGTCGTCTTTCACGTTCACCTTTTGCAAATCCTGCGCGTAAAACGTGCCCTCGACCGTCGTGCCGTCCCATTCTTCCACTTTGTACGTGGTGACCTTCCCAGGACGCACCCTACGTATCACAAACACCTCCTCGGTCCAACCGGGTAAATACCCTTTCTTGAACTGACGGAACTTCTTGTTCAATCTCACACGATCCCCGACGTTGAGTGGGGGTCGCCTCGATGTTTTACCTTTTTTCTTTCCGTAAAGAGTCTCCCAGACGTCATCGCTATTGGCTAAATTCACTTGATCGGGAGACATCTTGATACTGCGATGATACGATCGATTGTACCCTCGGACTAGATCTTGTAACACGGGTACAAACTTCAACGTATTCTTCACAGTGAAGTAACGGTACAAACGTTCTTTCAGGGTCCGATTGAACCGTTCCACCACGCTGGCTTTCGTATCACCCCGAGTCGAAAAATGATGAATGCCTTTCTGCTTCATCAAATCCTGAAACGTCTTGTTGTAGAATTCCTTCCCGTCGTCCGTCTGAAGATTGAGGGGTTTTCTATCTCCTTTCATGATCTTAGCCATACCCTCCGTCACCGCTTTACCCGTCTTGCTCTTCAAGGGCTGGACCCAGGCGTGCTTTGAAAACACGTCCACGACCGTCAAGAGATAACGGTACCCTCGATTGTACCTGGCAATGTTGCTCACCTCGATCAGGTCTGCCGTCCACTGCTCGTCGATGCCGAACACCACTACAGGGGCCGTGGGAAACCGACGCCGTCGTGGTTTGTGCAACGTGTACCCCAAATCACGTTGCAGGACCTCTCTTGCACGGGGTACAGAGATCTTATTGGCCTTAGCGAATCGCGTCAGACCGCCCAGACTACCGGGTCTGGAAGGATCCCGATACCGTCCCAGTAACGTTCCGGTCGAAAGCGGCTTTTGCTTCTTCTTTTGACCTTTCTTCATAGTCGATAAAGTTTGTACACGCACCGTCTCCACAACTCGAAACGTTGCTCACGTACCTCGAGATACTTCTTAAATGAATCGGGTTGCCGTTTCAACCACAAGATATAAACGACAAAACGCATCACGTTGGGTTCGACGTCAGTATAGTCAAACACCTCCAAGGGCGAATCGCTTAAATCGTAAGGGATAGGTTCACTCTGCCCGTATCTTGCATAGACACTAGTGCACTTGTAACACAAGGTCGTCCAACACCATCGATCGGCTAGGGTCGTGCACATTCTCGAGATGAACCAACTCAAAGCATGAGACATGATGATTTTAAATCCAATTTTTATTCAAACTTTCTTATATAGGTACAAAAATGTCGTGCCTGATTGGTTCTTACGAAAAAATCGACTCTGATTGGATAACACGAAAAAGAAGGCAAAAATATCTAGTCTGAATCTGTAAAGTAATCAACGTGTTCCTTGATCTTAAGATCTCGTCCGTACTCATTATCACAGTCTTCCTTGTAGGTATCCATGGCATAATATCTACAATTTTTCCAACAACATTCCCCTTTACCGGGTCTCCACTTCAGGGCTTCAACCTCGTTCCCCTTCACATAGAATGCTTGTCGCATACTCTCCTTACACTCACCACACAGGTCATCCTCATCCGCTTCAATGGCACTAAAGAAAAACCGATCCTTCCACAGATTACGCTGATGCATGAGATCGTAGATCAACTCTTCCAACTTCAGACACGTTTCCCTGTAATCTCCCTTTCTGAAAGTCAGTAACTCTGTCACCCTTGGGCTCTCGTCGGACTCCAACACCCGTCGTGATAGGTCACGCGCGAACCGCAAGGGTTCGAACAGATCGCGGATGGCCTCACTCATCCTGAACGTAAGGTGATTCGTGGCGATCAAACAGGCACGCTCTGCGTCCAGGACGGGATCGCGACAAGGAACGAATTTGAATTGACCGCTACCACTTCTGTACATCACGCGACACCACTCACCACAGAACAAAAACACGTGTTCGTTCTTCTTCATCATCTCCAAAATCGTACCACCCCAGTCAGGACGACGTCTCATCAAGAGCTCAAAAGACCACAGACTATCGGGTATTTGACCTAACGGTTCGAAGAGATTGTCAAAAATGTACAGGTCCACTCTTACATCCTGAATGGCATCGAGATCTCTTAACGTGTGTACCTTCTGATCCACGACCTGCTCCACGAGATCACAAATTTGGTTCGAGTTGCTATAGTAATTCATCTTGACACCCTCAGACAAACTCGTTAAACTTCTTTCCTTCTCGATCCGCTCGCTTCGTGATCTCCAAGCCCGACAAATGAGGATAGCAATCACGCACACCCCAGTCAATCAAGTGCCTCTGGAGCCTATAGTACAAAGGAGAGACAAGACGTATCTCCAAATCAATTATCCTAGCGTGTAAAGGATATTTTTTGCCTTCTGTTTCGACTGAATCCACCACGCCGTAAGCTCGATTCAGCTGTTCTCTCAGATCTTCAAGTATCTCTTGCAAGTCTCTCTCATCCAAAATCCTAGGAGTCATCACCGCGAATGATTTCACTGCGTTGTGCGTGCTCCTTTTATACCCCTGCGCGTCACATCCACATTCACTCAGTACGCGTACTTTCACGGATCACGCGCTCATTTTTTAAACCAATCTAAATGAAGATAATCACATGATACGACTCTGATTGGATAACCAAAATTGCCTATAAAGTCGAACCGCGTATTCCGTCACGAGTCACTCTTCAGCAGAAGTCGTCATGGATTCACACGCAGAACCCGTCAAGAAAAAGAAAAAAATGTCCAAAAAGAAACTGGAACTTCACTTACCCAAGAGAGTGGAAAGAGAAGGTAAACTACAATCCACTTTAGATAGATGGTTATTTAAAAAACATCGTGCCAGACTCCGTTTCAAAGAACGCGTCCTACTCAAAGAGATCACCCCTGACTCGGTCAGTTGGACCACCGTCCCTCTCAAAGGCTTCTCGGAACCCATGAGTGCCTTTTCCATCCAACGCCAAGAAGTCAAACGCGAAATGAAAAGTAACCACGCCCTGCGAAGGCAAAGACTGACTCCAAAAAACGTGCGAAAAACCAGACACGTCCTAGAAACCATGCGACGTGAAAACACCTTGATGGGATACTAACTCTATATTTCATCATATAGACCATGAAAAGCTACCCGCAATTCAAGGCGGATGCCTGACCGTGATCAGTGAATCACCTCCTCGAACCGTGCAAGTCCTGGAACCCCTTGGACTCGATAGGTTCAAGAAAGACAACCTCATAGAACTACCGTCTGAAGTGGATCACCGAGGAGAATCAACCGAAGTCCAAGTGTTGGAGGAATTCAACCCCGATCAGTTCCTGAACCAAATGAATCCCCAAGTTCCCATCTGCCCACGTTGTATGGTACCCATGAAATACGGGTGTGTGAAAACCAAAGAAGGGGGTACCTGGTTTGAGTATTACCGATGTCCCTCTGAACGATTCTACACCAAGTGTTATGTGACCTGTGGTGTTAATGAAGGTGTGAGCGCGTACCTGAAACGCGTCGACGAACAGACCCACCCATGCTACAGGAACATCGACCCAGCCCGTTTCCGATGTCTATGCAACAAGTCACTGGTCTTAGCCACCTCCCACTCCCAGTCCAACCCAGACAGGCTCTATCTCAAGTGTCCCAAGCGTAACTGCAAGTTCTTTCAATGGATCAACGAATACCCACGCGGGATAGCCCAAGAGATACTGATTCATGGACAGAACCCAAACTAAGAATGGCAGGGTAGCGCAGTGGAAGCGCGTTGGGCTCATAACCCAGAGGTCCGAGGATCGAAACCTCGCCCCGCCCATTTTTCACACAGACACAGTTTTTTAAAAAACACTCCGTTTTTTATTTTTTCTACACATTAGGTAACCTATCATTTGCATCTATCATAGATCTCATTGTCACTTGATTACATTGGTTAAACGTGCTGTAATAAAAGTTAATGACATTGACATAGCGTTTCGCAGTCTTCTTTTGTCTTTGAGTCCACTTGGACTGAAACGGTTCAAAACCGTAGCACAACATCATTCGGTGAAACGTGATCCTGTCTACAGGCGGCTTCACTGTCTGGTTCCAAACAAGGTTCTTACGAATAGCCCTGATGGCATTAAACAAAGTTCTGCCAAACACTTTCTCCGCAACGCGATATTGACGTCTGCTACGTGTCCAATTCTCACGCTGTTCGTCCGCGAAGAACAGGATCTGGTGCAACATCACCTCGAGCTGGCTCGAGTTATTAAAACGGATAAACCACCGACAGCCCGACAACAAATCTCGGATCGGGAAATCCATCGCTTCGTAAAAGCGGGTCCATGCCTCGTCCATCATATAGATAGCCTCATCGTAGGTCACGTCAGGTTTTCTCGGCACGTGGTTTTGCAGACCAATCTCTCTAAGGGCCATAGCGACGCTCAAAACTCAGAGTGAAGAGCGGACGAGGTCGATCCGCTTTATGAAGTCACATACCAACCAATCACATCTCAAGTAGATGTCACGTGGTCTGAGTAGACCCAGGGGATAGGGGGTATCCCCCCAACCACGCCCCCCGGTCGTAGACTGGACACTATCCTACCGTTACTATAAAACGATCGGACCATTCACTCAAAGTCATTCAACTTGTATGGGAGCCCATTATAGAAGACTCTGGACCGTCACGTTGCTGTGGCTTCTCAACATCCCAAGTGAGTAATGGAAGCGTTAGAGCGTTGTAATTACGAGTTAAACACCTTGAGAAATTGAGTGAGTGAGTGGATGAAGGATGAAGAAGAGACCCCTTTGTACAGGGACCTAGAAAACCTTTTAGGTTTCATCGGGGTGGCTCTGGACGCGGTCGATCTTTTATTCCTCGAAGAGAGGATGGCGGTCGCCGACGAGGACGACATAAATGATCTAGTGATTCATGTAGACTGGGTACGAAACGTCTACCAACAATTATTATGAAAATATTTTTTCAGACATGGAACACGACCATTGCTACGTATGCAAACAAAAAAGGCCATGCTGCCGCAAACCAATCCTCGAATTGGGTAGAAATGGGACCCACGACAAATCAATACACCCCGTCAAGGGACAGTTGAGAGAAGCCTGGGGACTAGGGTGCGTATGGAAAACCTGTTGCGGTGCCATCAATGGCATGTACATCAACATGGAAACTAACCGTTACGAACCCGTCTTCCTGGGAAACCACTATGCTGAGGCCCTGTCACGTGTCAATCATGTTAAATCGTTCTTGTAAATAAAGGGCACAGGTCACTAGGATCTTGTACACGTCCCACTATGTAAAATCAAGTCGTGTCCAATAAAAAAAAAATGTTGTTGTTCCATTTTTCAGACTCATGTCATTCGCTAACCCAAAGTGTCTATGGTGTAAGGAAGGATTCACACCTAATCACAGTATCAACGACTACTTTGTGAGCATTTGTTGTGACCAATTCTATCACGGAACCTGTAGATCACGCCACTCGCCAACACACTGCCCTCATTGCAAAACCTTGAATTTCGGCGAACCTCACGATGACACTCCCAAAACCAAATCCTAAAGAGGTAAGCGCTTCGATGGTCTAATGGTTAAGACGTTGAGTTGTGGCCTCAAAGACCCAGGTTCGATTCCTGGTCGGGGCATTAAAAAATTTTTTATTTTTTCCATAGAGACCCCTGGCCTGTAAAATCAAATTAGATGAACCACACCCAGGCGAAGATGTCATGCTCCTCTTCCTAGCCCAACATTTTCCCCACCCGTGGTACCTGAGAAAAGACCTCTCCGACATATGGTCCTTCGGTCGCGTGTTCGAATCCTCCACAGGCCTTCACGGAGAATTTATCACCCCCCAGACCATGATGTTATCCCTTGTGCACCTGGGAACCCATGACGTGCAAGCCCTAGACATGATGAAAAATATCACGCAACAAACCATGTATATTCTCTCGTTAAATGATCTTTATTAAAAAATGTTTTTTCACTCTGTGGGTTGTCGTGGTGAAATTTCATTCACGAATGCTTTGTACGCCAACTCTTCTCTATCGACACCATCGCCCTTCCACTCCTTCCATCCTGCCAAAAATCCATCCGGCAACTTCTCCAAACACACAGGGTCTTTAAACGATCTTGACGTGTCCGCAAGCATCTTATCAGACAGGGTTCTTCGGAACCTCATCACCTCATCCGCCAGCTTCGTCACTTCTTTCTTCAGGATGACATCCATGGCGTCAGAAACGGCGTTACTCATTATCCTTCCAAGAATACCCTCATGAACGGTATTCAACACTCTCTCTGCAAAGTCTTTGTCGAGCGGCAACACCTCTTCAGCAACACTCTCCACCTTCGCTTTGATATCCTTTGATGGCAGGCTCATTTTTCTTGTCGATCCACAAAAACAATACTCACTCGATACTCAATGCAAACCCCCTTTTTATAACCCCTATGCGAACCTCGATTTCAGGCATTGGCTAGCGCCCTATTTGGACATACACGTGACAAACCTCGATTTCATGTTAAAAAACCTTCTACGCGCATGCGCGAACTGTGTGACGTCACGGCATCATACCAAAGGCGCCATCTTGTTTATGCAAATTTAAAATACTGCACGCTGATTGGTCGAGAGCATTTTTTAATGATATGCATCGCCTCCTGATTGGTTACGGCCCCTATAAGCGTGCTTTACTACTAATACGCCAAGACCTACAATCGTGGAGTTGTCGTTCATCCGGACCTCCCTCCGCCTCGGAGTCCCATGTACCTGTATTCGAATGTGGGTCGTAGCACCATCACGGGGAATCGAGTCACGGATCTCTTGAGAGAAGTCCCCCACGACTCGCTCAAGACGACGTACGAACCGACTCAGATTCAATATAAACCCGTGCGCAGCAACGTTTTGGATATAGTGGAGGTGCAATTGGCCGAGAACGACGGACGATTGGTGGACTTTACCTCGGGCGTGACGTCGGTGACATTACACTTCAAGTATGAATGAGTCTGTTGACGACTTTTACGTGCAACTGATGAGCAATGCCAGCACGAGCGAGTTCCCGGACAACAAGGCCCACAGTTTCAAGAACCGTCTGCCGAACCCGTTGCAGTTGAGAGTCGGGATGGAAAGTGGGTATCAGTGACCTCTCGTTTCCGTCCGCGACGCGTAAGATGGACTTGAAAGATTCTCTTCTGTTTGAAATCTGGTGGATCGACATGGTGAACGCCTCCATAAACCTATACAGCCGGGTCTCTTCAGCGACGCGAGAAAGCGATTTGGAATTCACGCCGAGGACCGGTACCAAGTTGATGAACGCGATACGAGATCGATACCTGCATAGGTTGAGATCTAGAACGGATGCCGACGTGACGATGTACAAGAAAAAGAGCAAACCCGACGATCCCACCGAATTGCTGTACACGGTCATGCATCGGGCCGAGCATGGAGAATGCGTCCTGGACAATTCGAGAACGTGCCTCAGCCTCCTGATCAACGGTAAACGCGTCTACCTGCAAATGAACATCGGCATCGAATTGGCCAAGAAGATGAAATGGGTGAAGATGGGAAGATTACAGAACGGACAACCGGGTTACGTCTTGGGACCCCACCTGAGGAAAGAATTTCCCAAGGAAGTCGTACTCACGGCCACGGACTTGGTCATAGGACAGAATGACGGGGACGAACTCTTTTACAAGATCGACCCGGACACCTTACATTTGAGTTGTTTCATCAATTGGGTGTTCATGGACCTGGATCGCAGTTACGAGGAAGCGTTCGGTCACGAGCGTCGTTCCTTGTTCGTGTATTCGAATGTGGGACAGAGTATGGTGACGGGGAATCAAGTCACGGACATGTTGAAACAAGTGCGTTACGATCCGGACGTGATCGACCTTCAACCGAGACACATCCTATATCTACCGGTGCGCACGACCTTTTTGGACATTGTCGAGACGCAGGTATCTGAGAACGACGGACGACTGGTGGACTTTGCGTCGGGCGTGACCACGATCACGTTGCATTTCAAGAAAGGATGAGTAATTTTTACGTCAGCTTACCCAGTCACAGTGGTAAGAGCGAGTTCCCGGACAACAAGGCGAACCATTTCAAGATCAGGTTACCACGTCCCCTACGCCTGAATGGAGAAGGAGGTTGGAAAGTGGGAATGAGTAGCATCGCCATGCCGGATGCGCACGTGACGTTGCCTTCTTTCACCGCTTCTGAGGATAAAACCGTCTTGTCCTCCTTCGCATGGAGACGCGTAGAATCGAGTAGTTATTACAAGTTTGGAGAAGCTTACTTCGACACGGATGACCTCAAAGAGGTATTTTACAACGTGGACGGTGTCGGATTCATGAAATCCATGATCTCCTTTTTCACGCGACAACGCGTCTTCAAGTACTACGGACCCAAATTGGGATCCAAATATGTCACGAATGATGGGAAGAGAACCTACGTCAAGTTCAAGTGGGAAGGTGATGAACTGGTCACGGACAATGAAAACACCTATCGTCCGGTCATACATTTCCCCACGTTCCACGTCAATGTTGAACTGGCTTTAAAAATGGGATGGCTCAAAAAGAACAGCAGTGGTTACGAACTGGGACCTAATTTGCAGTTGGAACTTTTTGACGATGTCGTTCCGGACATTAGCGTCGTCGGGGACGTCCATGACAAGGATGGATCACCTGTCTTTTGGGGTGTCATCACAGATACAGGAGGAAATGGAGATTTTTTAAAACTCAGCATCTATTGCAATTGGCATTTTCTGAACCTGAACAAAGCGTTCGAGGTGGTGGTGGGAAGCAGTTCGCGTTCCTTGTTCGTCTACTCTGACGTGTGTAGAAGTGGCGTGGTGGGAAATCAAGTCACGGATGTACTGAGAGAGGTCAACTTGATTAGAACAGGTGCGGGTGTTCAGTATTTCGAGCCTTACCACATTCAATATATTCCCGTGCGCAAAGACGTCATTGACATAATAGAGGTGCAAGTGGCTGAGACAACTGGAGAACTGGTGAGATTTGGACCTGGCAATACGATCGTGACGTTACACTTTAAGAAAGAATGATCGGTGGAACGTTGGTACGATTTCATCCCGATAAAATGAGGCAATCCGGAGACGGATTCGGCATGGCTTGGAGAGGTGTCAAGAAACAAGGTCCCGGCATTCTCCGAGACTTTATCACCGAGGCGGCCACGGAAGGTCTGAAAGGTTTAAATTCGGGCGGCAAGGGAGGAAAGCCCAATTGGAGAGGAGGTCTCGCCGGGGTCAAGAGAGGAGCGACACGAGCCGTGAAACGTAAAGCGACGCAAGAGATCAAACGGGCGTTGGCGAAAAAAGTGAGAAAAGATCTCTTTGGAGTATGAATCCCATTTACTCGAGGCACGTGAGACTTGTCCCGATACGACGAACGTATAAAGGCGGATCGATCTTCTCGTCCCGATCAAAACGCCCGAACTATCGTTGGGTGCAGTCGGCCCTGAGAAGGAGACGAAGATGACGACGTAGACGATGACGGACCTCGTGGCTCATGCCCGTTCGGCGGGGGTTCGTAACCCTCATCTGAATATGTTCAGTACCCCTCCCACGGATGTCAGCATGTCGTCTCGACGGTTGGTGAGCATCAACCCGTTCAATACAGGGATCAACCCCGTGACCTTCCAAGTCGATCCGCAAGAAGACTTTATCGACTTGAACGAGAGTTTCTTCGAAGTGGAATTGACCGTCAAGAAAAGTGACGCGACGAATCTGTTGACAGCGGATGTCATGGGACTCGCCAACAATCTGGCCCACACCCTCTTCAAACAGATCAATGTGAGATTGAATGGGACTCTCATCAGCCCCCAGACGGATACTTACCACCTCAAAGCTTACATCGAGACCCTGTTGAACCACGACTGAGACGACGGTGAATCGATCCTAACACCCAGCGGATGGTACAACTGTCTCGGTGTACCCGACGACGGAGATGCCGATGAATTGACAGCCAACGCGATGGATTTTACTACTCCTCACGCTGAATATACTGCTTTAACCCAAGATCTCAAGAATTTGGTCCAGGGACGATCCCAGTTTCTGGACGGAGAAGCCGTGACTTTGAGGTTCAAACCTTTCCTGGAAGTGTTTCATCTCAGCAAATTACTCTTACCTGGCGTGCAGATCCAGATCGACATGTACTTTAATGCCCCAGCCCTGTGGACCATCCGATGGCATGGTACTGATACTCTGAGACTGACTGAAGCCGACGTGAAAGTGAGATTGTTCCTGTCTCAAGTGAGAGTGACTCCCTCGGTGTACCGAGAGATCATGACCAGCCTGAAAGGAGGAAGAGTGGCCACTTACCCCACGGTGAGAGGTGAAATTCGCACTTACTCGCATCCCAACGACAATCGTCATTTCGAGTGCAGCAATCCTTTCCACAGTAAGCTACCTAATCGGTTAGTGGTGTTGTTGATGAAACAAACTGCCTTCAACGGAACTGTGACGATCAATCCGTTCAATTTCGGAAAATTCAATCTGGCTTCCGTCAAACAATTGGTGAGAGGTGAAGAATACCCCTACGAGACCTTGGAGCTCGATCACGATGGGGACAGTAAAGATCAGAGAGGTTACTACAGATTCCTCCAAGCCTCAGGAGCGTTGTGCAGGGGAAAAGGAAACATGGTCCGGAAAGTGGATTGGGGGGACGGCAAGAGATGCAACATGTTTGTATTTGACAACACGGCCAATGGATGTTTGGACAGTCCAGTGTTGAACCCCGAACAAGAAGGTGAACTGCGTCTGGTGATCGATTTCGGAGCCAATCCTGGACAAAACCTGACTATCTTGTTGTACGGCGAATTCGAGAATTTGCTGGAGATCAACGAGAACCGAGTCGTCATCTACGACGTGTACCAATGAGAAGAAAAAAAATGGAGAAAGTAGCCTTGAATAATATACAATTGGATCATTTGGCCCGGACGAATCCGTCCCTACGCTGTGTCTTTTACGGCACGGTCCCTTGCGATCGGCTTCCCAGGACAGTCCCTCAAGAAGGACCGACCGCTTACATCGTGAACACGGACCCTCACGACAAACCGGGCGTGCATTGGATCGCTTTGTGGGCCGACAAGAACAAATGCGAGATCCTGGACAGTTACGGTCTACCGTTGGACGCATACGGAACCGCTGAACCGATCCAAGAATGGTTGGATCGTCATTTCAAGTACCAGATTCACAACGGCAAGAGTCTGCAGTCCCTGTTCAGCCAGAGTTGCGGCGGTTACGCCCTGATGTTCCTGATTGACCGAGCCGAAGGTCGGGACATGAACGAGTTCTTGAATCGTTTTAAGAAAAACGAGTTTGTGGAGAACGATCGTAAAGTAGGGCACATGGTAGAACGTCTGATCGTGGACGAGTTGGCCTGGCGCAAGATTTGTAAAACCCCGTGTCACCAGGACACGAGCGGTTCCTCCCGAGGAGTGCGTCATTTGTTATAAAGTAAGCTGTTCGAAATAAAAGAGGTTCATTTTTGAAAAAGAGGTTGTGTGGTAGTCATGGCTCTTCAGTTTCAAGGACATAGACATTTGGACGACGTGATACCCAGGTTAGAAAAACGCTATGGAAAAGCGGGTGGAAAGACGCCTCAACCCAGTGAGGCTCATTTCAAGAAAAACCAACCGCCAAAACGACAACTCAATCTGAAAATACTTCAACCCGCCAGAAGACAAGTGTCTTTTCAACCGCCGTCCGTCCTGGACACCGGTGCATTACCGGCGACGGTGACCACGCGTAGGAAACGCAAGAGAGCCGCCCCTGCCATGCCGAAGCTTTCCGAGAAGGAAGATAGGAAAAGAAGAATGAAAAAGAGGCATTGGTACGAAGACAAGTTCGGAGATTTGAGAAAATTCGCCAAGAAAAAACCTCGAAAAAAGAGATCGGCGCCTGCCAAGAAAAAAGGACGTCCCAAGAGAGCCGCTGCCAAGAGGGCCATGGCCAAGATCAGGAGTCGGGCCAAGAAAAAACCCATCTGTTTCAATCGTAAGGTCACCCTATTGGGTCTGTTGAAACGCATCCCTGCCGTCAAGACCCCATTGGCCAAGTTGTTCGGATAAAAACGGAACGTCTCGAGACCCTGGACCATTTCATGATCATGGAACGACGCAAAGCGTTTCAATTTCACACGCCGTCGAGTTTGTTGATAGCGGGTCCGTCAGGGTGCGGCAAGACGGTGTTCACGACCAAACTGCTCTTGGAGAACGGCGACTTGTTCCAACAGACACCGAAGAGTATTCATTACTGCTACGGATCGTGGCAAGACGGTTTCCAAAAGCTCAAGAAGGGTGGAGTCAAGTTTTACGAAGGCATCCCCGACAGCGAACAGTTACCCCGATGGTTTCCTGGAGGGGGCGTGTTGGTCTTGGACGATCTGATGGACGAGGGTGGTAACGACAAGCGCGTGTTGGATCTCTTCACCAAACATTCGCATCATCGGAACATCACGGTGATCTACCTGTGTCAGGATCTATTCCCCAACGGAAAATTCGCCAAGACCATTTCCCGCAACGCGCATTACATCGCGGCCTTCAAGAACCCTCGGGATCAGTTGGGGATACGAAATTTACTTCTGCAATCGTTTCCCACGCAATGGCAGGAGGTGTTGGACACGTTTCGCAAGGTCACCGATCGACCTTACGGTTACATGCTATTGGATCTTCATCCAGCCAGTCAGGACGATCAACGTGTCCTCAGCCATGTGTTAAAAGACGAAGGATTCGTCCGATGCCATCAGTTTGCAACCCCATCATGTTGAGGAGCGAGGTCGAGTGGTTTCCGCTATTCATTCACCTGTGTAAAAACAGGCTCAAATACATCATGAATCCCCACAAGCTGGACTACGAACCGATGTGACAGGTCACGGAATGCGAGAGTTACCGTCAAGTACGGTCCATCATCAACGCATATAACGGTGAAGGTTTCGATTATTTGGTTCATAAACAACGAGAACTCGCCAAGAAGAAGATAGAAAGAGAAAGGTACATGGATAAAAATGAGCTCTTATGGTAGTGACGATTTCAACTTCTCGGCTCTGGAAGATTACTCGCCTTGGGGGACACCGGCTCGGACGAGTACTCCGATTCCGCCTGCCGCGGGTGTGGGTACGAGTCTGAACACGCCTCCTTCACCGCGATCGTCACTGGCGACACCGCCTCTGCCCAATGTCTCGCCCGTCGGAGTGGGCACCGTTGGCTCGGGTGCACCGCAGACCAACGTCACGGTGGGTGTCGGCAGTGCTGGATCGGTGTCGCGCGCCAATGTCACGGCAGGTGTCGGGGCACCCAGGATAACAATGTCCACACCTTTGGCACGAGCCGTTCGAGGAGGGAAACGACCGAGACGCGTCCCACGTCAAAATACACCGACGTCCTCCAGTGATTCCGGAAGCCGCAGACGAAGTAGCGCTAGTGGTAGCGGCGGTGGAAGAGGCAGAGGCGGAGGCGGAGGAGGCGGAAGTGACTCCACTCCGCCTTCATCGATTCGATCGGGTCGAGGAGGAGGAAGAAGGAGGCAAGGAGACCGTGTTCTCGACCAAGCCCAGATGCAACAACAATTGGAAGAGATTTTACGCCAACAACAACAGACGGCCGCGGGTCGTCGCATTGCGGGCATCACGACCACCAACACGATTACGACCACCTATAAAAACGGACAACGTCCTACCGTCACACGCAACTCAACCAGTGTACGTAACTGAGAACAACAACCATGAGAAGACGCCGTCGTCGACCGAAAAGGAGAAAGCAATGGGGCGGTGCTCTTGCGAATGCCCTGTCTGCGATGTTACCTATTGGTAAAGGGGCTGCCTTGGGATTGGCCAAAGCGTTGGGTGGCCGCGCCGTGAAAAGAGGCATCCGAGCTGGAACGACCGCTGCCATTGGCGGTGTGGGAGTGGGCGTGGGTCGAGGGATCCGAAGACTCGTGAGACTTAAGAAAAGACGACCCCCTCGTCGATGAAAAACCATTCGAATCAAGATGTTGAGGAGTGAAGTCGAGTGGTTCCCCTACTTTTTGCATCTATGTCGATGCTCTCGCTCTTACTGGGATGCAACCAGCATGGATCACGAAGACATGAAACGTATCGCGGACGAGTGCGATAGTTACCGACAAGTCCAGGACATCCTGAACCAATCCGTGGAAACCGCCTTCAAGGACGAGATCTGGGAATACAAGCAACAAGCTAAAAGGATCGAACGTCCCGACAGAAAGTCAGACTACGTTTGGCACTGGTTGGAAAAGAGTCATGAGTACTTCTGTCTGTTTATTGGATGAACCTTTCAACACCGTGGTGGATTTGGATTCCCTGAAACGTTTGGACGTCTTGTACGCTTTCTACCACAAGTATTGGTGGTGTCGAAGGCAGATGTTCGGTTACTACAAGTTGTGTAACGCCATTCTCAACGGACTGGCCTTACTGACGGTGGCCGTGAGTATCGTCTTGGGATCCGTGTGGAAAGACGGGTACACGGTGGTAGGATTGACGGCTTTCGCCACCTTACTGAAAGGATGGAACGATTTCAAGAAGTATTCGTTCAAGATGGACATGGCCCAATTCGCTTACACGACGTACGAACAGACGCTGACAGAACTCCGGAACTACGCTTTGGGTGGCGTGGAGGAATTGGATGGGTTTTTGACCAAGATGCAAACGTTGGACGACGTGGTGACGGATTTCACATCTCCCACGTACGACCGATACGTTCGAGACTACGCCCTACGATTTAGGCACGTGCCGCTATAAAATGACATCTCGGGCATCCTCTTCATTCAGAACCAACATGCCCAAGAGGTCGAGGAGAAAGAAAGCGTCTTCGAGAAGGCGTAAAACCGCTAAAACCACTAAAAGAAGACGGTACCAAAGGGGAGAAGGGATCGGCACTGTGCTGGCGGGTTTACCCAAGGCGGCTTGGGGTATCACCAAAGGCATAGAAAGCCTGAGAGCCAAACAAGAACGGGCGCATACCAAAAGGATGCAGGAACGAATGAGACGAGGTGAAAAAATTCCACACAAGGGCGAAGAGTTCCGATGCTCCATCATGTGAAAATAAAAGGACGAGACTAGCCGTCGTACACCTCACTCGACACCATGCGAGCACGGAGGAAGAGGAGACGAAGGAGACAGAAAGGGGGTGATTTGGCGAGTATGATGAGAGCAGCGGGTTTGGGTTCTTTGGCTGGACCCTTCGGTTTAATGGACAAACATCCATAAGAACAGGGGAAAGATCGAAGGAGTCTTACGCAGGATACCATTTCAAACGGCCTTCAGGCGTCGAGGAAAGCGATAAAAAGAGTGCACCAATCCGCTCGTACGCATAAGTCCACGATGAAGCGGTTACGACGACAACGTCCTTTCCTGACGCGCGTCCTGAAAGAAGCCAATCGGAACAAACGTCAACGGATGTTACAAATCGCCGACAAAGATCAGATCAACGCCATCAGCGAGATGGTTCTCAATTTGCTGAAAAAGAGGATCCCCATCAACGCAACGACTTATGGGAAACTGAAAAGACATAAAAGGGTTGTGCGCGAAGTGGGTAGACGCAAAAACTCTCTCAAGCGTCGAAGAGAACATCTCCTCACCCAAAACGGAGCGGGGTTCTGGAGCGGTTTGCACGGTTGTTTCAAAGCATGTTGTGTACGGTGAAAGGACGCAGTGAGGACGGTTACCCGCTGGAGGGGATCAACGTCATACCCAATTTCCCACCGAGAGAAGACGAGTCCCACAATACCATTCCTAAACTCGTGCAGTTGTTGCAAGACGCCAATCGTCGCGAATCCCGATGGAAAGACTCGTACGAGTACTTGAACAAGAGGTACCACGACCTGTATCAAGAATACATGGCTTTAAAGTTCAGTGACTTCTGCCAAACCTGTCAAACGAAACGAGATACCACGCCGCCCGGTGGGTGCATCGAGTTGTGCAGGGAGTGCGGTAAAGGCAAGCGAACCGTTCGAAGTCTCGAACTCGAGCTGGAAAAGAAAGACGAATCCATACGGTACTGGCAAGACTGTTACGAGACGGCGTTGAGAGAATTGTCCGAGTTTCCTGACACGACCTTGAGTCAGAAGGTATGAACGAAGTCATGATGGTGCCCGTTCAAGAATTCAATCGTCTGCAAGATTATTACAAGGGGAAGATCAGCCAGAATGCCTTGTTGAACAAAGCCGGACGTCTGGCTGCCGAAGAACATCTCATCCTGAACGACAAACGCATCCCCGACAGCATGGCCGTTAAGATGACCAAACCCATCGCCTCCGAGGAAGGGAAACTGGTGAAACGTATACGGACGGGTAAAAGCGGTCCCATCTCGTACCAGGGAACGACAGAACCCGAAGGCATGGTCGACGCACCCGTCGAAACTCTGTTGAAACAGATCCTCAAGGGAGTCAACCAACCAGCCGCAGCCCCCGTGATCATCCCGCCACAACCCCTTTCTACGACAGGACTGAAAAAGGAGCTGAAAACCCCCATACCCTCCACGTCAGGTTTTAAAAAGGAGAAGAAAACCCCCAAACCTACCATTCCACCCAAACCAGTCACGCTAGGTAAAACTCCCCTATCGTCCAAGAAAAAAGCACCCATCTCCAATAGAGCCAGACGTGTACTGAAATCACTCGGTATCGACTACGACGACGGTGGTTACAGTCCCAAAGGCAAGGCAAAGAAGTACAAGAAGGTCAAACCGTCAGCCGCAGAAAAGTTACAAGCAGGGTGGGAAGATTTCGAAGACCCCTGGAGAAGGGGACTGGACTATGACTCGGATTAAGAAGAGGAAAAAGGCACCTCCACCCCCGAGGAGAAGTACCCGACGTCGCCGTCGCCAACGAGGGTATGGGATCGACATCCAAAAATGGTTGGCCAAGACTGGGATCGAGTTTCATTGGCCCGGTTATCAGTACATGGGACCTGGTACCAAACTGAAGAAACGTCTGGCGCGTGGAGACCCCGGGATCAACCGTCTGGACCGACTGGCCAAACAACACGACATTGACTATTCCAGGGCCAAGAACTTACAGGACAAATGGGATGCCGACACCAAGATGATCCAGGCCATCGACAAATTACCCGGACGTAAAACCATGACAGAACGCATTGTTAAGAAAATCATGCAAACCAAGAAACGTTGGAAATTGTAAAACCTTTTATTGTTGTTGTAATTAAAAGTTACACACGCTTTGTTGTTTTTCAAAAAAGAGTCTCTTTTTTTCTTTAAGACGAAAATAAATAACGTTCCAATTGATCCATAAAGTCGTTGGAGACTGGGAGATGACACAAGTTCTGCTCTACTGTGTCTTCGCGCTCGAACTGCGCGAACCATCTACCCATGTCGTGAAGCATGGATGTCATCTGATCCAGCTCCCTAGCCACTTCTACGATCCTCTCTTCCATTTCCTGTTCTTTTCGTATTCGTTTCCGTCTTTCCTGCATTTGAGTCACTCTATTTTCTTCTGCCTTTTTTCTATTTTTTCTGATTTCGGAAAGTCTCCGTTTTACAGGGTCTTCTGACTCTGACTCTGACTCTGAGCCTGATGAAGGGTTGGAGGCAGAGGAGGAGGAGGAATAAGACAATCGTCTCCCACGACGTTGCGGTGGGGGTGATGCTGGTAGTGTTGCAGTAGTGGTGTTTGTGCTCTTATCGGCGGCGGTCGTGGTGGAGGCGTAGGTGATGGCGCTTTCATTAGAAGTGGCCGTGGTGATGGATGATGATGATGATGATGTTATCGAGCAACCCGGAAACAAACCTCTAAGAATTTCATCCGGATCATACATATCCTCATTCCTCACCTCACGCCTCTTGTCCTTGCGTCGGTCCCAACGTCTTCTTTCTTGTTATCGAGCTTTTTCTGGGTTTTTCCTCCTCCACTCTCGTTTGTACTCTCGAACTTTGTCGGGGTTTTTCCTCCTCCACTCTCTTTTGTACTCTCTAGCTCTTTCTGGGTTCCTCTTACTCCGCCCTGGGGTTTTCGCGGTGGGCCTGAAATCGATCAACACAATACGGGCTCTAAACAGCTTCCGAAGAATTTTCTCTTGATTGTACTTAGCCCCATTCTTCCTTTCTAATGATTTTATAGCATCGCACGCAATGTCATTGAACCGTACCTCGTCCTTGCGTCGAGCACGATATCGTCTCTTCTGTTCTCGCACTTTCTCAGGATTCTTCTTTTTCCACTCTCTTAGAATCTCTCTTGTTTTCACTCTCTTTCGTTTTAACGCTTCGGTGGAGCTGGCAGGCATGGTCTTTCGTAATGGACGGTCAATACAAGTTCTAAAATGGGTGTGGAAAAGGTCATAAGATTATTCATTAATATCTCAGCAAATATTTACAGGAGAATAATCTACTATATCTCATTTAAAAGAGCATAAAAAATACTCTCTAGAAAAAAAGTTTTCCTTCATGGAAGCTAGTAGTAATTTTTAAACAATTTAAATAAATTAAACTTCACAAAAAAAAAAAAAATCTCGCATTTCCGTCACCATGGCAACAGCCAGTTGAATATTAACTCGAATCGAGTTTACTTCAAATTTCTTGCTAACCGTAAAATTACATTCGTATTTACTTCAAATACCTTTAGGACATTGAAATGATGCACATCGCTCGCTCAACAAAACGCCATTTTGACTTGAGTGATTTCGCAATGTCGTCGTCATGGAAGCCACATTGAAGCATTCCACGTGAAACTAGTCATGTGAAGATCGGGGACGGTGCGGATTCGCCTTATAAAGATCTGCCCAACCAAGTCACGTGTTAACCAGACCCAGGGGATAGGGGGGTATACCCCCCACTCGGTCGGAGACTGGGGGCGGGTTGAGTGGGGATTACCCCCTATACCTCTCTCAGTCGGAGACTGGGGGCGGGTTGAGTGGAGATTACCCCCTATACCTCTCTCAGTCGGAGACTGGGGCGGGTTGAGTGGGGGTTACCCCTATACCTCTCTCAGTTGGAGACTGGGGCGGGTTGAGTGGGAGTTACCCCTATACCTCTCTCAGTCGGAGACTGGGGGCGGGTCGAGTGGGGGTTACCCCCTATACCTCTCTCAGTCGGAGACTGGGGGCGGGTCGAGTGGGGGTTACCCCCTATACCTCTCTCAGTCGGAGACTGGGGGCGGGTCGAGTGGGGGTTACCCCCTGTACCTCTCTCAGTCGGAGACTGGGGCGGGTTGAGTGGGAGTTACCCCTATACCTCTCTCAGTCGGAGACTGGGGGTGGGTCGAGTGGGGGTTACCCCCTATACCTCTCTCAGTCGGAGACTGGGGGCGGGTCGAGTGGGGGTTACCCCCTATACCTCTCTCAGTCGGAGACTGGGGGCGGGTCGAGTGGGGGTTACCCCCTATACCCCCACTCGGTCGGAGACTGGACCCCGTTTCACCGTAGGTATAAAAAAGATCGGTTCGAACCGTTCAAGTCACTCTGAGTTTTTGACTTGTATCGAGCGCTGGAAAAAATCATGGCACAAGAGCTGACAGACGAGGAGATGAACCAACAGATGGATCAACATGAATCAGTGACCGATGAAGAGATGAACCAACTTATGGATCAATATGAAGCAGTGAGTATGACGTGTACCCTATGTAAGAAAGTCATCTTTAGAACTCTAACCCTAATCTTTTTCATAGAATTACTGGGATTGGTTACCTCCCGAGGTGCAGACTTACATTCTCCATTTACGAGAGGCCCAGGCTCTCGTCAAGGCGCACGAACGTCAAATCAGGCGAGAGCTTTGTAAAGAGATACGCACCTTCGCCAAGGTCAAAGCAGCATGGGACCTAGGCCCAATCAAAGTGGTTCAACGGATATGCCCACAAAATGGAAATAGGAAAATGCGCGTGTACGGAACCTACGTAGACCAATACAGCAGTATAAGAACCGTATTGTTAGGGTTAGGGTTAGATCGAGCCTATTACCGTGTATGGGGTGTTAAGTATACGTTATTCACCTTACCCATAGAATGTTACTAGACTACATTAATTAAAAGCAATGTTCGTAACATTTTGTCTCGTTCATGTCCTTTTACAGAACAGACGGACCTACGACGAAGCCTTCCCCTTCCCCTTCGACGACCGAGTGATGATCCAAACCGGAGGTGGTAGCAATACAAGACCCCTCCTAGACTTCGACTTAAGACCCGTAGGCGCTCGACGTCACTGGAGAAACATCCTCCACAAACAACGGTACGAAGCCACGCTCAGACAACACAGAGACGTGACTCGCGAGGACAATCTAGGCCAAGAATTGACTCGGGCCCTTCAACGATCCATCGAGCAACAAATCGCTCAGGATCCTACCCTGACACCCGACTCCACGGTCCATTTAACCATGCAGTCCAGTGCCTTCACGCACGCCTTTCAGTCCACCACCTTCACCGTGCGCGAATTTGAAGAAGGGAGTGAAAGACTAAACACTTATCTCCAGTCTCTCGCGGCCAAACTCAACTCCAACGAAGAATTCACCCCCGACGACACGTTTACCATGGAAACCACTTTCATACGTACCCCAGGTCGTGGCAGCGGGAACGGAAAACGATACAAGCCGAGTTGCGCCGCCGTGCGGGGAATCGTCAAACGGTCGCGCGTGACCATCCGAAACAAAGACACTCTCTGCTGCGCCCGAGCCATCGTCACCATGAAAGCCTGGGTAGACGCGAACGAGAATTCACGTGACCAAGATTACCACAATCTCAAACAGCGTTATCCTGTCCAAGAGCGATTGGCCAAAGACCTCCACCGTCGAGCCAACGTTCCCGAAGGACCCTGTGGCATTCCCGAACTGCAAAAGTTTCAGGCCGCCTTACCTGGCTACCAGCTCAAAGTCATGTCCATCGACCCACCCCACATGATCATCTACGCGGGACCCAAACCCTCGACCAAGATCATTCGTCTCGTCAAAGAAGGCGATCACTACGACGGATGCAATTCATTTAAGGGATTCCTCGGCAAATCCTACTTCTGCGACGAATGCAATCGAGGCTACGATCACGACTTCGAACATCGGTCAATGGTGCACCGCCTGCAAACGAAAGGACTGTCCCGATTTCATCGAGAAAAAACGACCCCTAGCGCCAGGCAAGTTTCCCGAACCCACCGAGATCTGCCGATTGTGTCACAGACAATTCTTCGGTGACCGATGCTACAACGACCACTTGCAACGGCGGAGTCTCAGCATCCCCTCCATCTGCGACACTCACAAAAAGTGTGAGAAGTGTTGCCACGTCTACGAATGTAAACGCAGGACAGGACGAGGAGGTAGTCGTCGTTCCCCCAATCACAAGTGCGAATGGGGCGAATGCAGCATCTGCGAAAAACAAGTCCATCTGCCGACGCACCGTTGTTACATCCAACGCCTCCCCGAAGACGAAGACGAGCCCAAAAAGAAACTCGTCCCCCGCGACAAAGTCAACGGTCGACCCTTCGAAGAATCCGGTCCCGACGATCCAGACACGAGCGTCTTGGTAGACAGAGATCCGCCCCTTCAAGTGTACTGCGACTTCGAAGCCATCACCGACGCCGAAGGGAATCAGACCCCCATTCTACTCTGCCTGGAGGACGACGAAAATGAGATATGCTACTCCTTCTACGGGCCCAACTGCACTGCCGACATGTTCAACCAACTCGAATCCCTCGCCGTCGACCAGGACAATGACGAACGGAACGTCATCGTCCTCTTTCACAATCTCAAAGGCTACGACGGGATGTTCATCCTGCAACACTGTTACGCCACCCATCGAGAAGTCACCGGCCAAATCACCGTCGGCACCAAGATACTGTCCCTAAAATCCAACAGACTGACTTTCAAAGATTCCCTCTGCTTTCTCCCGTTCCCGCTGGCCAACTTTCCCGCCACCTTCGGAATCCAGGAACTGCGCAAAGGATTCTTCCTGCACAAATTCAACACCCTAGAAAACCAAGCGTACGAAGGTCCCATGCCACCGCGAGACATGTACGATCCCGACGGCATGTCCGCCAAAAAGAAAGCCGAGTTCGAACAGTGGTACCAAGAGAAAGTCGACAACGACTACCATTTCGTACTAAGGGAAGAAATGGAAGCCTACTGCGAGTCGGACGTCAAACTCCTCAAAGCAGGCTGTCAAAAGTTCCGGCAAGAATTCAAACAAAAAGCCGACTTTGATCCCATGGAGAAATGCGTCACCATCGCCTCCGCTTGCAACCGATTCTGGCGCAAGAAACTCGTCCCGATCAACACCATCGCCTCCAGACCCCCGCGAGGATGGCACGGGGCCCGATCCAATCAGTCCGTCGAAGCCCTGAAATGGCTAGCCTGGCAAGAACACTCGTTGCAACGCACGGGTCAAGGCGATCGTATCCTTACGGTGCGAAACGGGGGTGAAGTCCGACTAGCCGGTCATCTCGTGGACGGATACAATCCGACCACTCGAACCGTCTACGAATTCCACGGATGTCTATGGCACGGATGTCCTCGCTGTTTCCCGACCCATCGAGACCGATATCCCATCTGTCACGCCGATCGCACCATGCAGGAAGTCTACGAGGCCACACTCCGCAAACACGACCTTCTCAGTCGCCAAGGTTACCAGCTCTGCGTCAAGTGGGAATGCGACTGGAACCTAGAAGTCAAAACCGACCCTGATCTCAGCCAGTTTCTAGACACGTTCGAAATCGTCAAACCGCTCGAACCCCGAGAAGCTTTCTTCGGAGGGCGCACGAACACCGTCAAACTGCATCACGTGGCTGACGGGGCTCGAGGAGAACAAATCAAGTACGTCGACGTGACGTTGCTCTACCCCTGGGTCAACAAGGGAAGCGACTACCCCGTAGGACACCCACAAATCATCGTCAACCCCAACGATCAAGACATCCATTACTACTTCGGCATGGCCAAAGTCGACATACTACCACCTCACGAACTTTACCATCCCGTTCTACCTTTTCGGCACAGGGGTAAACTCACCTTCCCACTCTGCCGATCGTGCGTGGAAGACGAAATGACCAAACCCCTCCTTGAGAAATCGCCTCGTTGCCCTCACACGGCCGAGCAACGCACGCTACGAGGGACCTGGTGCACCCCCGAAATCGAGAAAGCCGTTGCCATGGGATACACGCTCATCAAGATCCACGAAGTCTACCATTTCCCGCCAGAACAACGCCGTAGAGGACTCTTTGCCGATTACGTGAACACCTGGCTAAAAATCAAACAGGAATCCTCCGGCTACCCGAGCTGGTGTCACACCCCCCAAGACAAGACACGGTACGTGCAACAATACCGCCAGAAAGAAGGCATCGCTCTCGATCCGGCCAGGATCCAGAAAAATCCCGGACGCAAAGCCACCGCCAAACTCATGCTCAACTCCTTCTGGGGCAAGTTCGGCGAAAACCTACACAAACCCACTACCGAAGTCGTCTACACCGCAGCGCAACTCTTCGCCCTCGTTTCCAATCACTTCAACGACATAAAACAAGTCAGAATCGCCAACGACGAAGCCCTAGAGGTCGTCCACACCGAACTCGAAGACAAGCAACCCGATAACGGACGAATCAACATCTTCGTCGCCGCTTTCACCACCTGCTGGGCTCGGCTCAAATTATACAGCTACCTGGAACTGTTAAAGCAACAAGTTCTCTACTTTGACACCGATTCCGTCATCTACTCGCACAAACCAGGTCAAGCCGACGTTCCGCTAGGCGATTACCTCGGAGAGATGACTAACGAATTGGACGATGGTGATTACATCATCGATTTCACCTCAGCAGGACCCAAGAATTACGGGTACAAGACAAAAAATGGAAAAGTGTGCTGTAAGGTGCGTGGCTTCTCCCTCAATGTACGAGGATCCAGGCAACTCAACTATGACGTCATGAAACAAAATCTCCTCGACGAACTCGAACAACCTCTCGAGGACGGTGGACGACGCAACATCCCCGTCGTCAACCCCAACTTCTACAGAAACCCAGCCACCAAACATCTCAAGGTCATCACACGCACCAAACTCTTCGACAAACGTGTCGTAGACACGAACACTTTCAAATCGTTTCCATACGGATACACACCCATGTAACTTCCTGTAAAAATCAATAAAAATCAATTGTTAAAACTCACTTCCTGTCTATCGCCTTATTTGGACATGTTGCCCTTATTTGGGCATGGGCACCATGTTTGACCCCCCTGGACGCCATCTTGTTTATGCAAATCGAAAATACTGCCCTCTGATTGGTCGAGAGCCTTTTTTAATGATATGCATCACCTCCTGATTGGTTACCGCCCCTATAAGCGTCGTATACTACTTTCGCTGCATGACTGCATGTTCAAATTATTCTTCACGCTAACGCGAAAGCTTGAGTTTTTGCCGACCGCTTTTGCAGTCATTTTAACGCCCGTGGCTTTACCAATCTTCCAAAAGTTGAATTCAACTTCGAAGTAATAATGTACATTACCATTTTTATTCCTGAAATCTGAAAAGCCGCTTTAAACCTGCGATCTGTCGTCGAAACTTACTTGAAAGCGCTCCGATCTTCATGTTTTCTCGGCAGTTGTAGGAAGAAAAACTTCTTCACCAGAAAGTTTTGAGGACTCTGTATTCCTTGATCCTCCATTCTGAGGCCACCTGAACATTGATTTGTATTTTTCCTTTCTATTTTAAAGCCCAAAGCAGTAATTTATCCGTGTTAGGAATGAAAACATGACCTTGGAAGTGTTTTAGATTTGGACCGCAACGCGCCATGTTACCTGCACTTTTCGAGCGCGCGATTTTAAGAAGAAAAACCGTCTTTCTAGGACCCCTAAAGTCCTCTGAAAATATGCTCAGAAAGTCCATTCTGATTGGTTTATTTGTCCTCAAGAACAATAGAACAATAGGGGAACCAAAGAATCTTCAGTGAGGGTAGGAAAGGCAATTGTCCCCGTGTGCTTTTTCTCGGGCGGTTACGGGCGGCACAGGGAAATGGAGGAGTTTTTCGCATGGGCGGTTACGGGCGGCACAGGCGTCAATGGGTTAAGAAATAACTGACAAACAGCGTAAAGCATAGAAACATGGCAAAAACAAAACAAGTTTCGTTCTGGTGGCACAAAGAGAAATATTCACACCTTTCTTTTGGCCCTTCCGCTTTGGGGTAAAGATGTATCCACATTGATTGCGGGAATCGTCGGAAAGACAACAACTCCGATCTCGTCTCTTTTTAGCCTGGGCACGGAGGGCTTGGCTAGCTCTGGCACCAAGGTGTACTGAAAGATGTAGTCATCCGGCTTAAAGTGCACTGAACACACTGCAGAGTGCTTTGTTGGTTCCCATTTGGCTTGTTTGGGTTTGACAAAGTCGACCCATTTCTTTCGTTGTTTGATTGCCTCGGGTCGAGAATCACCAAAGAAAGGTATGTTGTGCACAAAGATTCATTTCGCAGGATCTGCGACATTACTGCAATTCACAGCAACACATCTATCGGGCATTGTAGAAAAATATTCCCTCTGCTGCTCACTCAGCGTCTCTAGAACACGCGAAATGGCTTCCCCAGTTCACGTCCTAGACCAAACTCAACCCAATCTCCTTAAAACTTGGCGGTGAACCAAAATGGCGCGTATTTTGCGAACTTTAAAAATTCACAGAAAATCGAGCAAAAATCGTACGACTATAATTTTTTCATCAATGTGATCAGCAACAAAAGAATTTTTCCGACGGCTAAAAAAAAATTGGGGTCAGGGGCACTTTAAACTATATGTATGTGACAAAAACAGCTTTATCTGATGAAACCAGTGCCAGCAAAACGTACGTGGCTTCGAGACTAGCTTCATGACTTCAAAAGGTACCGCTTTTCGCATGTTCTGTCAAGAAAGTGTAATCATTGCGAATCCACAGCTGGATAAAACAGTTACTTTTAAAAAAATTTATACAAAGTCATTGGGTAAAAATAAGTACAAGCGACAAATCCATTTGGGTCAAACAATAAAAAACGTTCACCCCAACTGGCGAGTTAAATTGTCTACATGTGGGTTTAGCGACGTTAGGTTCACGTCCCACATGATAATGAAGGACTCTGAGTTCATCTGTCTCGATGAGGAAGTGATAGTTCATATCACTGAGTTTTGCTTTCAATGCTCACCGTGGAATAATTTCTTAAATGTTTGAATCATCGATGACTGATGAAATCGGCACTTTCTGATTTGTTTTTTTGGGGGGGCTTCAGCCTCCACTATGTTACCGTCAGAGGAATTTATTTGTCTACATGTCGCGTATCGCTAGTTCTTCTGGGAGGAATTGAGTAAGCTCATACGATGTGAGCGTTCGATATGGCAGCCATTGTTGTTTCGAGTACATGTAATAACGCAGTTCTGGTGGCCCAAAGGGGCCGCCAAGTAGAGCCCCATACTCATATGGGAAAGAAAAGGAAACCCATGAATGGTTTTTCTCATGGTTTACATGTCTAGCGGTATTGCTCGTGGGTGCGTACACACGACAACAACTGCAACGACGGCGGAGTTGCCCAACATGGCTGCTATACTCCAGTTAATAGGTTGACAGAGACATGCACCCTCAGTTTGTACCGGAAGAATGCTATTTTTCTTGGCGGAATTTTTAAAGAAAAGAAAATTCATTTCTGTTTGTTGTGTCGACAAACGATAGCGGAGGTTGATCTAATGTTCTTAAGATAGGGTTGCACTGAAGCAAAAAAACAGAAATCAAGAATTAACAGGCAAAGAAGTAGCAAAGAAGATCGCAAAAAAGAGCGGGCCAGCACTGGGGAAAGAGGCAAAACAGTACTGAACAATGCCGTGAATTATAGCAAGTCAAGGGATAGAGAAGGGAGGTAAAACAATATCAAGCAATGCCGTTAACCTAAAGCTAACGAGGGCCATGGAAAGGAGGCGAAAGTACCCGACAAATTGACTCGGAAGACTGCAGTGCCAAGTTTTTAAAATTCGCACAGCGTGACGCTGTGCAGCCTTGCAAGAAAAGTCACATGATTTGGTCAGGTGATGAACAAGAGAAATCAAACGTGTCCGAGTGTTTAGAGAAATTACGAAACTGTAAACACAGCGGAAAAAAGTGGTTGATTCGTTGATCTATCGAAAAGATTACTTCATTTCAGTCTTCACAAATTTTGCTACAAGTTTCTGCCAGCTGGAAGATTTACACTGGCCGAACTGAATCGCTAACTTGCGGTAAGTGACTTTAGTTGTTGCGTTTGCTATGAAAATTAACAAGCTGCCTCGGCAATGTAAGCTTTTTTTCAATTGGAATCCTATTTAAAGTCTTCCTTATTTGAAGCCATGCTGTGAGACATATTTTATAGATTACATCGTTTCAATTTCGCTCATCTCTAAACAATAACACATGAATCGCTTTGTGGAGGTTGTTGTAAGTTGTAAACAAATTAAGTTTTCTGTCAATTTTTGTTGTCAACTTAAGCTTATAACCTCACATCTAAAAATAAGCTTAACCAAAACTGTATTTGTAAACACAGCCGGGCGAGTTTTGAAGTTTTCTCTGAGTTGGTCGGCACAGCTGCGTCATAGACTGCTAAAATTTCTTCTTCTGTTGTTGAAAACCAAGCAAGGTGTACAAACCATTTTAAGCTGAAGCAAACAGGATTTGCTAAATTTACTTTTGACATTCCTATGTGGAGATTTGCATATTGTGATTACAAAGTATGGAGATTTCCTTGTTTTGTTAGTTCAATTTATTTGGTTTGGCAAAGTGCTTGGGTGAATTCCCAGGTTAATTTGGTTGAAGACTGGCAAAGCTGCCACCAATAAAATGACTGCAAAGCTAAATTAAGCCATCGGCAAAAATACACACTGCAATATTCAAATTTAAGCGTGAATAATTATTAAACTTTAACACTGCAAGCTTAAATGAATTTTCTTTATCCTTTCTTTCATTCGGTTACCTTTGATTGTGAAGGGATTTCCTGTTGATACTCGGATGAAGTGATGTGCATATTGTGTTTATAATGGAGATTTCCTTGTTTTATTTTGTTGTCTGTCCAATTAGTTCAGTTTAGTGAAATGCTTATATAGTCCAAATGTCGAGTAGACGATTGTGCATGTAAATCCTGCTCTACTTTGATTTTGATTTACTATTTCATTTTATTAGTGCCACTGCTTTTGGTTGGGGGTACATGAGCTCTATTTTCTTAATGAGAGGTTACTCCCCAATGCAGTATTTACACTTAATATGGAAATGTTCCTCAAAAGTGAGATAGAACTAATGAAAAAAGAATGTGAAGAGCTTTACTTGGTAAATTGAACAGTGTAAATGACATTTACATACTTAGAAAAAAATTAGGGCGTAGAAGTTCTTGCCCTGACCATTTCTCGGTAATAAAAATAACTTTTACATACATATATACACAATTTAGTTGGTGAGAGTGCTCTCCTCTCTCCACTCTCTCTCTCTCTGCTATTTTCTTCACACTAATTTTGTTATTAACTAACTCATTAACCGAATGTCACTGACTGTTTTTTTTTGTTGTGCATGCATACTTTTTTACTTGTCGAAGTTTCAGTTTCTTCCAGGCTGTTTCCTTTGGCCTGTCCAGTACCAATTCATTTGTGATATAACTTTGTGATTTCTCTATTCTCCTTAAATTTTGTCTCGTCAGGGTGATAGAATGCACTCTCAGAGTGTTCAATCATTGTTTTCAGTCGCTACAATTTTCAGGAAAAAAAGCAATAGTTTTCTTTATTTCCTTTTACTTTGTGTTAGGACCTTTTAGCATGCTCGTAATTGGCCCATGGGCATTATGGGAGAATAATTTTCAAGTAAAGAATTAGATCCGTTTTAGTGTTAAGTATTTTTAAATTGTTATGAATTGGGCATTTCTTTTCATTTTTTATTTTAGTGGCACGTGATGTTTTATGATTGTACCGACGTATACCATGTAAATGTAAATAATGCACTAAAATTAGCCAATCAGAGTGTGCATTGTATCAGCTTTAAACACAAACCATATTTAATAAATGTATGTAAATGATATTTTTATGACAGAGAACTGGACAGGAGAAGAACTTCTCTTTCTTTTGTAAATTTATATATTCATTCCTCTCAGTGCTGTCAAAATGTCTCAGGAACCTTCATTTTTGACAGTCCATTATTTTCCACCATACCTACATGTAGCACAGAAGCTCACAAAATCCTAACTAATGAACAACATGTGTGTATCTCTGGCCTTTGCTGTGTACTACGTGTATATTCTGTTATCCTGCCTTAACTGCTAGACACAATTTTGACAGAGCTGTTTCGACAAATTTACTTAAATTAATTTCCAGTAACACGCTACATGTAGCAGTGTTATTAAGTATGAACTTTGGGGAATTCAGAGGCAAATTATTACCTAATGGGGAAGTCCTGTCTTTGAGTTAGGGAAAATGACACAAAAAAGTTACAATGAAAGTAAAAAGAATTGTGAATGTTGATGTGATGTACATTGTACATCATGTAAAGGTATTTGGTGAGTGCCAAAGGCATAACATTTCATGTATTGCGAAATCCCCTTTATGTCTTTAAGGGATTTCCCCCTTTTAAAAGATGTGAGTGGTGGCTCTTTGAAAATTTGCCGTAGTGAAGGCTGGTTTTGTATCAAGTGCCATTTTTGCATTAAAACATGTTTGAGATTAGGCACTGACGGTTGATATTGTGTTACAAATGGCAAGATATCTTTTGGGCTTTTGTATTTTTGTTGTAGCACTGATACCCTTTCTGTGAATCTCATATCTGATAGGAGTGTCTCAATCAGATTTTTTGGATAACCTCTAGCAAGGAGACGTGATTTGAATTTAATAATGTTCTCTTCAAATCTTGTTCTTAAAGAGTTAGTGTGTAAAAGTCTAAGAGCTTCTCCCTTCTATTTTAGTGGAGACAAGACCCACAGGCAAACATTTGTTGGAGATAGTGATCACAGCGTGAAAGGTCAAAATGTAAGGTGATTAGCTCAAGTGCCTAGTCTTCGAGACGTTCTCAATTTTTTGGGTTTTATTTACCCAAGCTAGATTTGTGATACAAACTTAGCTTAAGGGATACTTTTAACCAGAAAAATAGTTTGGGCAGGTAAATCCATGTACCAGATGGACTTTCTGGTCCACGAAATTGACCTAAATTTTGACGTGACGCAACATCAAAGCGTATAATTTTAAAAATTTGATAAAAATTCAAGTTTAAATTTCATGCTAATCTGACAATGTTAAATAACTGCTTAAAGATGATATTTTAGTACTATGGGTAAGCTTTTCCAGTCACGCTTATTAATTTGGCTTGCTAGCGCTCACGAAAAGTGTAATTTTGGGGTCAAGTTTTTCTTTTTTGGGGGCAAAATCCGTAAGGCCGTCTCCACAAGAAAATAAAAATGCAAACAACCTCAAAGGTACAGTTTTGAAATAAGTTAGTGAAAACCTTCTTCCTGACAAAGTTTCAGAAAATCGAATTTTTCTATCCTTCATAGGTATAGGTGATCGTTAGAGCAAGCTGCTCTTAAGCAAAGTTGCAGGATTAGTATTTTTGTAGAAAGAAAGGGTTGAGAGATTTGTGACATTCTACAGACAACTTTGCCATTCGCATCATCCAATAAGGTTAATTTGTTCCCTACTGTTGTACAAATAGTGTTCTCTAATTTATAAATTATTTCAATCTGTTGTTTAAATGATTGCCGTATAACCCCTGTCCGGTTTGGTGCATGTAGGATATTGATATATTGTTTATCCATTTTGCTGTAAATTATCTTAATTGATGTGTCAATCAAAACATATCTTGGATATGCTGGACTCTTCTGACAAATATACCTATGCCTCATAACCTTTGAGTGCATTTTTTTTGGTTGTGTAGTGCAGACAAAATACATGTACATAATATAACTTACTCTTAGCTTACTTATAATTCTTGGTATAATTTAAATAGTGACTGCCGCCAGTTGATATTATAAAGCTAATCTGCATCAGAAACACTTGAGTATGAACAAAATCTGTCAAAATTGACTAACCAAAGGGTATACCAGATCCTGTTATACTGAAATGACCTTTTGTTAAGATAGCTTACGGGTGTTCTTTGGTTTTCTCTCATGGTCTTCTCCCCCCTTTTTACCCTCTGTTTTTCGCACTGTACCCCAATTAACTGAATGCCTGAAAGAGGCTAAAATTACGATGTCATTAGATATGTAAGTCTAAATATGAGCCAGGTGGCTTATCAGGCTGGAGCTTATCCCAGTTTGTGTAGCATGAAGTGACTAGGAGTATTTCTACTCCCCCCTAGATGGGATGCTAGTCCATTGCAGGATTACCCCCAGCATTAAATTTGCCGGTACCCATTTATACACCTGGGTGGAGAGAGGTACCGTGAAAGTAAAGTGTCTTGCTCAAGAACACAACACAATGTCCCCAGCCAGAGTTCAAACCCGGAACACCCATGCAGGAGTCGAGTGCACCAATCATGAGGCCACCGCACCTCCCACCATTAGATATGTGATCACCATAACAAAATATTTTAAGGGACTTAAGGACACTAAATTTGTATTGATGTTAACTTTTGATCTTCCCAGGGCTTCTCAGGCCATAAATATTGCTTCTATAGAAAAAAAGTTTAAACTTCACAGCTGGTCTTACAAACCAATAAGCAAGATGATTCTGAAATTTTCTCTTTTACATGTGATCATGTGTTGGATATTAGCAGGTACACAAAACTAAAAGAACCAGGCAGACTTGCACTGAATAAAACTTTCCGAGTTTCCCTTGAAAGGAGTATCCCAAGAGAGTATTTGATATGCAGCCAAAGTCACCATAGAAACAAAAACCAAAATACACACATGGTGACAAGTGATTTTTATTCATAAATCATGTATTAAAATAGACATAGGTACCATCTAAAGAAACAAAAATTCTCCCCCCCTCCCGCCTCGAACATTAATCTAGTTATTGTTGGCAATCCACTAAGGTTTCGTGAAAGAGGACTTGGGCAAGACATGTTTATTTCAAGGCAAGTGAATAACTAAAATGAATACTCTATTTCTTATTGAAGAATGCAGTAAAACTATGAAATAAAAAGAACTGAACATATATTATCACAGAAATAAATTTCAATGGTAAACTGGTTGGCTTGTAGAAAATATGTGACCGTGAACAGGAAAACATACCTTAACGCTTATCCATTAAACGGTTGCTAACGAACAGATAGCTAACAGATAGTTAACAGCCTTCACAACAGGTCACCACCTTACCGTGGTGGGATGGTTTGTGTGTCTCAGTGACCCCTAGAGCTATGTCGGCTGGAGTCTTGTACTCCTGGTAGGGTCACCCATGCCGAACAGGTCGAAGGGTAGAGGCCAGACGAAGTGTGACCTCCCTGGTCCCCTAGGTTGGGGGTTGGGCTGGGGGTTGATAACCCACTCCTGTAAAAACAAGTTTATTACAGAAACGGAAGACATTCAAATTGCTACCAACATCGGTGAAACGACGAGGGCTCACATTAGCAGAATGACGCATTTGGGTCAAAGCCGAAAGGAAACCCAAAAGCCAACAGCTTCGATCGTGAATCTGAAGCTCGAAACCAGGATTGGAAATTGGAATGTTAGAACAATGTTTGAGACTGGAAAAGCTGGCCAAGTAGCACGAGAGATGGAAAGATATAGGTTGGACATTCTGGGTATCAGCAAATGCAGGTGGAGAGGAAGCGGAAAATTAAAACTAAACACAGGGCAGGTACTAATTTACCGCGGTGACGAAGAGATTCATCAAGGAGGTGTGGCAATTATGATGTCCCAGCAAGCGGCTAAATGCCTTATGGAGTGGACACCTGAAAGTAGTAGGATCATCAGGGCAAGGTTCTATTCAAAGTATAGGAAACTGACACTGATACATGTATACTCCCCAACCAATGACGCCTGTGTGGAGAGCAAAGATGAATTCTACGAGCAGCTAGAAAGTACAATGCAAAAATGCAGCAGAAATGACATCCTGATTATCACTGGAGACCTTAATGCTAAAGTAGGGAAAGGAACAAATGAGGAAAGAGAAGTACTGGGACACCACGGAAGCGGAGTCAGGAATGAAAATGGTGAAAGGCTGTGTGAGTTCTGTGAGATGAACGGGTTAGTTATTACAGGAATGATTTTCCCTCATAAGGAGATTCATAAAGCAACATGGACATCACCAAACAGCAGAACTAAAAACCAGATAGACCACACAATGATAGCTAAGGAATACAGATCATCAGTTATGGACACTGTAGTTTGACGAGGCGCAGATGTGGGAAGTGACCATTACCTAGTGGAGACTAGGCTTAAGCTGAAGTTAAAGAGAAGTCCAAGGGGAAAGGAAGGTTGAACAAGATTTGACATGCAAAAGCTGACAGACGAAGAAATACGCAACAAATACAACATTGAGGTCAGAAACAGATTCCAGGCCCTAGAGGGATTGGAAGAAGAAGAAAATGCGGATCAAACGAACAACAGAATGGAGAATATCTATGTTGCAACTGCCAAAATGGTACTAGGGACAGCCAAGAGGGCAAGCAAACCCTGGTTATGCGGAGGAACGTGGAAGAAAGTAGAAGAAAGGAGACAACTTAAACTGAAGCTCAAAAGTACACGTTCAGAAGGAGTCAAACAAAGAATAAGGGATTAGTATAAAGGAAAGGACCGGGAAGTGAAAAGGAGTGCACATGAAGACAAGAGGCGCTGGTTGAATGAGATGGCAGGAAACGCTGAGAGAGTGGCAGAAAATGGAAGAACTGAGGAATTACATCGAATATTGAAGACCTTGACGGGTGAGACGAGAAGAGCGAGTACAGCAGTAAACGATAAAAACGGAAGACTGACAAATGAGGGGAGCAGAAGACTGAAGATCTGGAAAGAACACTTTGACGCAGTACTCAACAAAGACCCACCTGAAAGGCCCATTCAGCCCCGTGAAATGGAATGAAGGCAAAATGACAGAGAATTTGATATTGGGCCATTTTGACCAACCGAAGTGAAAAGTGCTATAAGAGCAACGAAAAATGGAAAGGCAGCTGGACTCGATAACGTAGTAGCTGAACTTCTAAAAACAGATTTAGATGAGAGAACGCAGGAACTAACAAAACTGTTTAACAAGGTGAAAGAAGAGGGCGTAGCACCAAAAAGTTGGAATAGAGGATTGATAGTAAAGTTAGCCAAGAAGGGTGACCTACGCGAATGTACGAATTGGAGAGGTATTACACTGTTACCAGTCATCAGTAAGATCTTTGGAAGAGTGTTGATAAGTAGAATCAAAAAAGGTGTCAACAACATCCTGAGGAAGGAACAAGCGGGTTTTCGAGAGAACAGAAGTACCATTGATCAGATCTTTGCTCTCAGGAATATACTTGAACAAGTCAACGAATGGAACGCAATTCTGTACACCCATTTCATAGACTTTGAGAAAGCGTTCGATTCTGTACATAGAGAAAGTCTGTGGAACATCATGTCAATGTACGGAATCCCAGAAGAGCTTATCGAATTGGTGAAGGCAATGTACAACAACTTTGAGTGTGCAGTTCTAGATGAGGGTGAAACAACAGAATGGTTTCAAGTCCAGTCAGGAGTAAAGCAAGGTTGTGTCATGTCTGGTTTCCTATTTCTACTTGCAATTGACTGGGTCATGAGCAGAACTATGGAAGGTAGAAGAACTGGTATACGGTGGAAGTTCACCTCGATCTTAGAAGACTTAGACTTTGCAGACGACATAGCTTTGTTGTCGTCTAGGTACGTCGACATAAGAGATAAGACCAACAGACTAGCCGATGAAGCTGCAAGAGTCGGTCTTAAGATCAATGCAAAGAAGTCAAAAGTCATGCGGGTGAATGCCAAAAATGACCAACAAATAGAGATTAATGGTGAACAGGTAGAAGAGGTGGAAGAGTTTGTGTACTTAGGTGCACTGCTGGACAAAGAAGGTGGAACAACCAAGGACATACAGCATAGGCTGAGTAAAGCTAGACAGGCTTTTTATAGGATGCGAAGAATATGGGGCACCAGTGAGATTGGCAGAAAGACGAAGGTACAATTGTTTAAAACAATTGTTAGGTCAGTTTTGATGTATGGCTGTGAGGCTTGGAAACTTACGAAAACAGAAGCAAAGAAGCTGGATGGTTTCCAATACAAGTGCATGAAGAGGATTTTAAGAATAAGGTGGCCTCAGACCATCTCCCACCAACAAATTCAGGAGAACACAGGAGTGAACAGAATGAGTGATGAAATCAGACGTAGAAGATGGAATTGGATTGGACATATAATGAGAAAAGACAAAGAGGAACATTGCATCACAGCTCTGGAATGGAGGCCAGAAGGGAAAAGAAGGCCTGGTCGACCCAAAACAACATGGAGGAGAATGGTTGAAGATGAAAGGAAAACAGCTGGGTGGCAGTCATGGGCAAATGTCAGAAACCTCGCAGCAAACCGTAGTGGTTGGAAAGAGAATGTCAAAGCCTTATGTGCCTTATGGCATAAAGAGAGATAGGATAGGATAGGATAGGACAACATTCTAACGTTTTGTCCTAATGTTCTAACGGTTATCTAATTGTGCCTAATGGATGATCAAAGTGTTCTAACGCTCTCACCTAACGTTCTAATGGCTAACTAAGTATGCCTAACGGATGAAGAACACGTTCTAACAGTTGCACAATTTGTTCTAACGGATGACTGAAGCCGTTTAACGGTTGTCTAACGGCCTACATCTAGGGACATTTAACGGTTGTCTAACGGTTTACATCTAAGGACTTTTAACGAACAAACAACATAGCTTTCAGTCCAATGTTATAAACACATAACCGTGCCAATCCATTATGTCTTACACCTGCGATTTGTTAAAAAAACGAATCACAAAGTCCCTATTTCATCAGTCGTTGATGGGACAAACATTTAAAAAATTATTTCCACGGTGAGCATTGAAAGCAAAACTCAGTGATATAAACTATCACTTCCTCATTGAGACAGACAAACTCAGAATTCAAGTCCTTTATTATCGTGTGGGACGCGAAACGTCGCTAAACCCACGTGTAAACAATTTAACTCGCCAGTTGAGCAGGGTGAAGATTTTTTATTGTTTTACTCAAATGGATTTGTCGCTTGTACTTGTTTTTACACAATGACTTTGTCTAGAGTTTTTTTAAAAGTAACTGTTTTCTCCAGCTGTGGATTCGCAAAAGATTACACTTTCTTGACAGAGCATGCGAAAAGCGATACCTTGTGAAATCACAAAGCTAGTCTCGAAGTGACGGGCATTTTGTTGGCACTGGTTTCATCAGATAAAGTTGTTTTTGTCACATAGATGTAGTTAAATTGGTTTTCTTCTGATTCAGAGTCAGACAACGGTCTATCATAATATTTATCAAACTTTCCGCTGGAATATGACCGTTTCTCACATCTTGGAAGATGTAAACAACTTTATGCAAATTTTTGAACCCACAATTTGTGACATTGACACACGAGCACAAGTTCTTGACACGTGATCAGTGTTTACTTTGCAGAAAATCTTTACTCATCGCATGGCCGTTTTGGTTGAGTTTTCTCCGTGTTTGGTTTGTTCGTTTATGGCATTTGTAAGGTATTTTTAACTTTCGTTTGTTCACGACTTACAGTAACAAATTACAAGTTCTCGAAAAACTGGACTTTGCTGAATAAATAAAACAATTGATATAACGACGATCGTTGTTATGATTTTACTTGTTGTTTCTGTTTTTGAAAGCGGCAAACGTGTTTTGTTTTGGATCGTGTATAATAATTATAGTGTGAAGGCTTTATTGAACTTCATTTGAGTTGTATTTATCAATCATCAGGGCATCAAAAAATAATAATCGCCAAACTTCTCTTCGAAAGATAGCTATCTCTCATGATTGTTTTGAACTAAATGGAAGCCAAGAGCTGCTCTCGTTTCACACTGTGTTAGGCTATGTACCACGTGCTACTTCAATGCGTGTCATGCCATTCTAACGGAATCGTTACCCGTTTAACGTATGCTAGTTTATTCTAACGGATCCTAACAGCTTCTCTAGCCGTGCTAACCGATACAGAGTTTTTGCTAACGCTTATGCTGTCCCATCTAACGGTCTGATGCTAACAGCGAATGGATACATGTCTCTTTCTAACGGTTGCACTCTCCGTTCTAACGGCCTGATGCTAATGTCTAACAGTTGGGCTAACGCCCCTAATGTTTTTAAGAAAACTTTCTAACGCATGACTAATGGATGCTTAACGCTTTTGCCTGTCTAACGGATAAGCGTTAAGGTACGTTTTCCTGTTCACGGTCACATATACGGAAAACAATTCTTTATCAGCAGTGGCTTGTGTTGTTTTCCAATGACAGTAAGTCTAATTTAACTCCCATCTAACTCCCATTTAACCCCATTTTACTCTCAGAAAAAAAAAAGGATGCAAAGAATTTTAAACTTGTTTCGCATAACTAACGCAATTCGGTTTAATAAAGAGTTTGAAATAAATTCTAGCAGTTGAAAAACAAATACTTACAATATAACCTTTCAGTTTGGTCCTCTAGATCTGGTTCATTTTTAATTGAAACATATAGTCGGGGATCTGAAAGAGTGATAACAAGATATCGACTCTTCAACTTCTTGTTTGACTGGAGAATAATGAATATGCAATTTCTTAAATATAAAACGCAAAATAAAGATATTCAAAAAATCACAATAATTTCTGTAAAAGTAGAAGTAATAATAATAGTTACCTTAAAAAAGACTCATGTAAGTTGCTTATTTTTATAGAAAAGAAACATCGAATTCACAAACTATTTAAATAAGTTACTGCTTGGAGATTTTTTTGACGTTTTTGCTAATTTGACACAAAAGATCATAATTCAGTCGCAAAAGTCTGCTAATATGTACAAATCCTTGATTTAACTGATTTTGTACTACATAATTTCTGCAACTTAACATTTGAGCACTGTATGGTACGAAATTTAATAGGAAGCACTTACCCATTTTGATCTTCCAAACGTAGCTAGAACAAAGTGAGACCACAGCTTAGCCCTTTTGGGAGGAGTTTTGTATGAATTTTGATTGGCTGTTCATAGTAGATCCAATCTGATTGGTGTGACATACATACATCTCTCACTCACTCACTCACTCACCCATTGACCCGCCCATAACATACCTGACGTGCCAACTAAGAGGTATTTTTTTACAAAAAATAACTCAAAAGCAACGAACCTGGAGGTGGAGGGATCTGAACATTGTTGGGAGAATTCAATAATTTAATAATAAAGTTTTTTGGGCACATTAGATTCAAATTGTCAAAACCTTTATCATTCCTATTTTCCCATATTGTGCTAGGTTGATATCAGTAAATAAGGAATTTGTGAAAGACATGAATAAAATTATCTTTGATTTTATATGGAAGGGGAAGGATAAAGTCAAACGTTCTGCTCTTATCAGTGACATTGAAGACGGGGGACTTAAAGCTCCACATTTAGATTCTATAATAGAAACTCAGTGAGTTCTTTGTTGCAAGAAATTGACAAGCGATCAACCGAGCAACTGGAAAAAATCCTTCTGCAATATCTTGAACCTGTTGGGGGTAAATTTATCTTACGTTGTGATTTTGATTTGAAGAAATTGCCTGTAAAGCATCCAGCATTTTACGAAAAATGCTTAAAAAGTTTTGCAAAAAGCTCCACAGCAAAACACAGCAGTTTACAGGATGAAAATAGACAAGATCTTTCAAAAGCTATTTTGTGGAACAATAAATTTATTTATATTGGAGGCAAATCTGTGCATTTTAGAAATGTCACAGAAAAAGGAATTCTTAGAATGGGGGATCTAATCTCCACTAACAATGAGTTTATTTTCAAAAGTAATTACAAGTTGAGAGAACTAAACATCTCACCGTGAAATACTGTTATCAATGCCCTACCAGCTGAGTGGTGCGAATCATTAACCACGTCTGTTTCTATAGTCAGCGACGAGCCTTTCAATTTGCATAGTGAAATTAAGTTTTAATGGAAAAATGTTTTAACTGAAGCAGTGGTTTCAAGGACTGTCTATAATGAACTTCGGGCTGAAAGCAAAGTTTTCCAAATTTTCATTCAGACATGAAATTGCTAACACTAGCATTATGCATTTTTCCTTTTTCAGGTGTTGAAAGTTTTTTTCTTTTTCATCGTTCGTTTTTTCTGTAGTTCAGGTAGTTGCAAGCTTGTAATTTTTATTTTTAAATTTTAAAATGAATTTGCTTTTAAATTAATTCATTTCATTTTATTTTTAGTGTCTCTCCGGGCTGTCATTGTACACTGTGAGAAAGACCACAACACAATGGATTAGAGGATATTTTCAAGTGAAGAGAAAACACATCTCTAAATATAATACACCTGAAATTATAACGTCAATAAAAAGTGGTAAAAATAATGTTGTCTCACCCATTTTGAGCTTGTCAGCTTGATGCATGGCTTTGCAACCTGTACATTGCCAAGCATGAATAGATACCATCCTAAATGGATTAATTTTTGTGAAAAGATAAGCCTTTCCTTTGACTTCTCCGTTTGATCTGGGGTAGGTAGGTAGGTAGGTAAGACTTTATTTTAGGAGGGTAACATTTGACAGTATTAAAACTGATAACCTAATGGCCCTCAAAAATTAAAATTTTAGAAAAAGAAAGAAATAGTACAATCGTAACAATATTAAAAATAATTAAAATAAAATAATTAAGCCTACATACATCGTAAAATATTTATAAAATGTGATTATTTACAAATTTTAAAAAAAAATTTACAGGAATAGTTTGCTAAGAATTTGGTTATCTAAAATTATTTTAAAAAGGGAGCGCTTAAAATTTTTTACACTGGTACTCTGATGTCCACACTTAATTTGTTCCATTCTTTTGTGGCTCGCACAGCAAACACTCTACCCCCTTCAGTAATTCTCTTAAATCGCGGGCACATTAAGTTTATATTACAAAAACGGGTTGATCTATTATGAGTGTCAGTTTCTGATAAGTAAATCATTTATATATTCTGGGGTATTGCCATTCAGCCTTTTGTAGGTTAGAGCGCATCGATTTATGTATGATTCAGCATAAAAGGTGGTAGCGCAAGGTTCCCAGCAGCGAGCCACAGTCCCACTTCCCTTCTTTGGGGGCAAATTCTAGCAGCCAACCCTCTTGATGTGGCACTCCAAGAAGAGTTATGGCATTGAGGCGATCTATAAGAGATATGGTTTCCTTTGGTATTTCGTACAGCAAAGCTTTATTGGAAATAAGCTTTATGGTTGCTTTTCTCGATGCACTGGAATAATCTGTTGCAGGGCAAGGTGCCGAAGGATCAGACTGACTGCTGGGCCCTGCCACTGCACTAGAGTCAGATGGTTCCTGTACAGACTGATTGTGAGGTAGCTCCAAGAACACCTTTTGTGTTACCTTGTTGTACAACAACTGGAAATGAAGATGAAGACAAACACCTTTTTGTTTCCCTTTTTGCATCTTGCAACGCATGCCTTGCAGTCTTTACTTGCACACAAAAGGTTGTGTCCTCTTTCTGTGCATGGCAGTAACCAATAGTGTTAGTTGCTGTTGGAAAACCATATACTACAAATCTGTCCTCGCAAATGGTGATAACGGCAGGAGAAGCTGTGTTTAGACTTTCAACAACCTTTTTTATTTCTGTTTGTACAATTTCGCCGGCCTTGTAGTTGCCAATGTCAAAGTCTGTCGGTGTCCAAATGTCCAAGGGTTTTGAAATGGAGCCACTTTTCACAAGGTCAACATGCTAACAAGGAAAAATTTCTGCCCTTTCAACTGACACAAAGGCTGCCCTATTCTTTAAACAGTCAGGATGCAAACAGATCCAATTTAATCCCTCTCTAACAGTCAGGCAGTGATCATTTCTAGAGCTTGTTTTTGTTGAAAATACATTTGTTATAACTTTCACAGCATCTGGAATTGGTATTGTCTTTGCCTTGTTGGCCGTGGAAGGAACGTACTTCCCACCAAAGTAAAATCCACATTGGGAAAACTCTGGTTTGTACTTGTTTGCATACTCATGCTGGCAGGATGAACAAATTACCTTCCCTCCTTTGGACATTATTTAAATACAGCAAGAATAGCCAAGTGCAGAGAAATGCCCTATTTGGAAAAGCGATAATCATTGCAAAGGTTAATTTAGCACTGCTGGCTTGCCTAAGCCAGCTTTCATGACCCAAAAGCAATGGTTATGGTACTGTCAAAGAGAGACAAATTGGAAAAGTAACCCTTTATGTACCAAACGATCGCACCACGATCGCAATGCCAAAAAGGTACTAACCTATATTGCCTTCACACGGTTTTCTGACATATCCGTGCAAGTTAGAAAATTGAAGTATTTTTTGTGCAAAATGGCAAATGCAGTGTTTACTGAAGTAAAAGTTTTGTCTCAATGTTTGTGCCTTGCATTTCTTTCAACTGATAATAGGCCTTTACATGGTTTCTGGTGCCATCTTACTTGAGGAGCAAACTGGGCAATAATTTTTGTGCATGTATTGAAAGTCTTTTTGTGCAGCGAGTATATTTAAATTTTATTTCTAGTGTCACTTATTGCTCCCGCAAGGTTTCGGCCAAGAGGCCAAAACCTGAGGAGGCACTCTAGGATTCCCTACACACAAGGAATTTCAAACAAGTAAGAAATGCGTTGATAGTATGCAAAGTGTTCCCAATTTGATGAAACTAGGCACGCACAGTGGTCTTGGGTAATATTTTATTTGGATTGCTTATTTGTATTGAGCAATCTTACATGGCATAGAGCTCATGTGGTGGCTGGGTGACTTTGCAGGGATGTAAATGTAAATGTTTTGGAGCATTTTTGTTGAGAACAAAAAGCTTGACTAATTTGCATATGTGGTGACTGTAAGGTGATACTTCTCCTTGCGTCTTGGTAAAAAATCTCCACTTCTCTTCTGCTTTCGAGATGCGTTTGCTTGTATATCAAGACAAATGGTTTGTTTCAGCATCAAATTGGAACAGCAGAGTAGTTTTATGGTGGGCCATCACGCTCAAAAGTAGATATCATGATATCTGCTTGATATCATGATGTTTTGATCATGATATCCCAATATCTTGACACCTGATAAGAGATATCTTGACGTCATGATATCTCTTTGGTGATATCACGACATCATGATATCATACATGATAAGATCTCGTTTCTATTCATTTTTCAAGTTCTTTTGTAACCCATTCCCTAACCTGTCTCCTTATCCTTGTTATTTTAAATGTCTGAACCATAAAATAGTTTGTCTTTGAATTTATCCAGGAGCCTGTTCAATGATTTTTTCTGCCATATTTTTGGAACAATTAACCTTATTTTTTTTCTGTTTGCTACTCTATGCTCACAAGAAATGCCTTGCCCTAAACTTTTTCACTGGTTAATTTTGGTAATTACTGTACTATTAAGTGGGCATACCTACAGAGCTCCCGCTACTCGTTTCCATGAAAGAGCACAACCTAGTAGTTCGGATAGCTTTTTTGGAAGAGCTCCTAGCTTGGTGTACAATGTACAGCAACTGCTAGACATGGCTGAAAACCAAGATGTTGTGGAGTATTGTGCCACCCAACTGGAAAATCTTTTGTTGAAGTGTGTAAACCTCTTTGAGGTCATTGACAGAGGATTATACAACCATCTCATCAATGTAGTACATATGTTTTTTTTATTGCATTCATATGCAGTGAGCCAAGTGGAAGAGAGCCGTGCAAACTCAGCATACAACGCTTCCATTCATTGCTCTAATATTGGTAGACCACGATATGCCATCATGTTCGCCCAGTTGTCATATCTTGTTGGGGAGAATTTCAACACTCGTAGGATTGCAAACTGCCTGGGCGCGAGTGTCTCTACTGTCCGTTGAAGGTTGTGTGACAATGGAATTGACTTAGACCAGACTTATTATGTTAGAAGGTGGTGGTGCAGAAGCATTATGGCACATCGATACACGCCATGCCCTAGTACGTTGGCACTTAGCTATAGCTGGAGGGATTGCCGGTTTCTCGAGATTAATAACGTATATACAGTGCTTTGACAATAACTGCACCAGCACAGTTGTGCGGTGCTTTTACCAAAGTACAGGACAGTATGGCTTTCCATCTCTAGTCAGATCTGATAGAGGTGGGAAGAATTATCTTGTCTCCGTTTTAATGAGTTAAGTCCGTGGTCGTAACAGAGGAAGTCTGATAGCTGGTTGATTGGTACACAATCGCAGAATTAGAAGACTGGAGGGACGTGTTTTGGTTTTTATCTCAATCTTTTATTTCTTGTTTTATTTCACAGAAGAACTAGGTGTTCTGGATCAAGCTGATGAACTTCATCTTTTTTGTTTACATTTTGTTTTTATACCCAGGTTAAACAGTCTTCTCAGGCGTTGGGCTGAAGCTTATAACAGACACCCGCTGGCAAGGGAGCACAATAGTACCCTGCAGAACTCCCTTTATGCCGCACTGGGAGGGGTATTTGATAGGGACCTTGTAGAAGGTTTATGAGATCAGTATGGTATTGACTGGGAAGGACCTTGTCCTGATCACAAGGCAGACGAGCACGGGGTGAACATGCCACAAATTGACCTTGATTTATCTCCGAACATTTTGCAGGAACTTCAAGAATTAATAGACCTAGCTCATTCAGAGCTATCCGGCTTGGACATTGTTCTACCTACTTTGTTTATGCTGGTTACAAGACGCAAGAAACAGACTATATTAATCGTCACTGTACTTGTTACTATAATTTTTGCCCAAAACAAACTGGAAAGGTGATCTTATCTTTAATTATTTAGTTATTCGTGAGCCATTAATGCATGTTTTCATTAGAAAGGCTCCCACAGACAAATGTCGATGCATATCTAGTTTTTGATTAAACTCTCGTTTATTTCATTAATTATGCATAATTAATGAAATATTTCATAACATAAACAGAACACATTCGGGTTGCATGATTGGTGAAACAATAAGAACGACCGAAAGAGAACAATTTAATGAAACAAAACTAACTCTAAATCTCATTCAATAATCTCCGGGCCACCAGTTCTCTTCTTCTTCTTCTTCTGCTGCTGCTCCCCTCCTTCTCCCTCTTCTCCACTTTGTATTCTCCTTGAAGCCATCTTAAGGTAGCTGGGATGTTTCTGAATGTTTTTGTTTTCATATATTTGACGAAAATGGAGTCAGTCATTTTACCTAATGTTAAAAGAGTAACAAATAAAAATCTTCAAAAAACTAATTACAGCACTGATGTCAGACATTACATGAAGACTATTGAAAATCATTTCTGCCCCAGAGTTCAGTAAGAGGTATTCTGTAATCACAGTGGGTTAGATGTTGCTGAAGCCAAAGTGTTCATAATGGCTAGCTGCAGTAAAGAAGATGGTAATGCTGATGATGTTAAGCTATTGGCAGGGCCGTAGACTGCTGGATGGAACTTTGATCATGCGGGGAGAATGGAGCTGGCTGTACCTGGATTTGGCCATTGGATAGCGAGACATTTTCATCTGGTAGTAGCACCAACGCTCCACGGCCGATAGCATCTTTTAATTCTCAATAATTGGAGAACGTAGTCTGCCTCATTTGGTGACCCTTTGTTCTTTTAAAGAATAAATATTGAGAAGGATTTTCACACAAACAGGGTAAATGGCATGCCATATGCCTTAGAAATTCTCTGATGGAATGAAAATTTGTTGGACACTGGATTGTTCCTGCTGCATCAGCACCTCTCGCATAGCCATATCCAGAGCCAGAGTTTGTCATCACAATTAACTGTGCCTGATGTGGCACAGATCGCATACTGGGTGGCAAATAGATGACAGCAATGCGCTGAGCTTGTTCAGCTTGCATAGCAGTTCTCTGGTTTCTGTTCAACGGTCTCCTGGATCCAAGTGGTTTAGGTTTATCTAAGCGCATTGACCACTATAAAAACAAACATTTAACATTTAACCCTTTTATAACAAGGTCAGTTGCTGTCTGTGCTGGCAGTAGTTGTTAATTTTTAAAATTTATTTTTACAAAAACACTATTCCAGTGATATACCCCCCCCCCCAGACTTAAACCCCCCGGATTTAAACACTCCTTCTTTTGTTTGTTATTATTATTCACTTTGTGTACCTCACTGGCTGGTTCTTCCCATTATGAGTAAGCTAAATACAATGGCCTCAATGCTTTGTAATGCATTGCGTACTTGCGTCCTGTGTTTGCTGTTCTCAAGAACAGAGGGCATATTCTTTATACTGCTGTATACTGGTTTCATAAGCTTACTTTGAGCATTTTTTCAGCATATTTTTTGTACCACTTATACCCACGTAGGCCCCTGATTTAAGGCCCCCGATATAAGCAATACTTATCCTTTTCATGTTGTAATTTTGATGGTGTGAGGCGCAGTGGTCTCATGGTTAGTGCGCTCGTCTCCAATCGAGCAGTCCGGGTTCGAGCCCTGGCTGGGGACATTGTGTTGTGTTCTTGGGTAAGACACTTTACTCTAACAGTGCCTCTCTCCACCCAGGTGTATAAATGGGTACCAGCGAACTTAATGCTGGGGGTAACCCTGCGATGGACTAGCATCCCATCCAGTGGGGAGTAGAAATACTCCTAGTCGCTTCATGCTACAGAAACCGGGATAAGCTCCGGCCTGATGGGCCACTTGGCTCGCATGCAGACTTTACTTTACCTTACCTATGTTGTTATGTAGCACATTTGACCAGGCTAATACAATTTAGCTCCTGAAATGTGTTGGAGTAGGGAGTGGGTACATAACTTTATGCTGAGGCCTGTGTATGCAGAATTTCTCCAGTCACGCAAGTTTGACTGGTAAGTAATGCTATACCATTGCAAACATACTTTTGGTCATTTAAAGATAGATTGCTCCTAGCAAACAGACAACACTCGGTCAATTAAATAGTAAAAACTGACTGAAAAATATACTCCATAGTTGTGCAGTAAAATAATGTCAGTTTAAATTAGCTACCTCCAAGGCATGTGCAGTCCGTGCACAGGGTACACGGGACAGCTGTTGACCTTGGCTTTATATAAATATAGTATACCAAAAAATATAAATATAGTATACGAAATAAAGGTTGTGTAATTGTCCAAAATATTCGCTAGTGATATACCCCCACTGCATACTTATTACCACATCGCAGTAGACTAAGTTATGGGAGGAGTTTTAATAGTCTGTTAGCAAATAGTTTGTAGGTTATTAATTATACTAAATGTGCCCAATTAGTAGAATTTTTTCCCCATCAGCTAGATATAAAGACATGTTAATAAAGTTTATGCATGTATGTATGTATGAGTCTGTGACTACTGAGGCAGCTAAAGTATGCAGTGAGCAACAAGGCTGACAGTGTCAACCAGCTCCAGGGGAGGAGGGTGGGGCAACAAAACCTTCCTCCAGCAGTACGCCAGCAAAATTACAATAATCACTGAAGGCAAAACCCGGTAATTTAAACAAAGAGACCGCAAAGCATCATCCCACCCTGAGGCATAAAAGCATGGTGCAATTTGAGGGATCAAATCAACTTCTGTGATGTGCTAATTATGTATGCAGTGAGAATAGTGATATATCCTCACTGCATACTTATTACCACATCGCGGTAGACTAAGTTATGGGAGGAGTCCGCTGCTATCCTTGAAACCACACTACAGCTCCACCACTACCCCTGAAAAACGCCCAGAAATATACAAAATCAGACAAGAACATACGAAATATGACTTTAATTCAACCTCCTCCCATTACTGAGAAATCTCCACATTCTTAGACGCATAATATTATAAATGGACAACCCTAACAGAGAGGCGAGAGCTGATAAGAGAGCTAATTGTAACAATAACAAACTGAAATAAATGTCATTCATTCATACAAGCAAACAGGAGATTTTCAGGGTGGGAGATTGGAGTTCCTGATCAAGTTGACTGCCCTTCAAAATTGAGAGATGCAGTCATGTCTGACATACAGGAGTAATGTTCAGCCATTTCCCCACTCTACCATCCTATGTACTGTGCAATATCCTGTTGAGAAAAACCCAACAATCTCAAAACATTAAACAAAAACACCCGGATATCCACTGTGCAAGATATTCCCGAAGTCGGTTAATTACGGTTGAGCTGAAAAATTAAAAGGTTATGGAACTAACATCCGTAGTGCAGTCAGGCACACTAGAGAAACACGTGGAGCTAAGCAGACCGTAAGTGAATCACACACAGAAAAGGTAACAAGTTATCCAGTTAACTGGAAATTGAAGGGAACGAAAGGGGGGGCACTTGCAGAAGGTTTTGGTGAGGGTAAATTGTAGCAGGTAGCCCTAATGATCCTCTAATGTCAAAACCTGGCTAGCCAATAGCCGACCCAATTCTGACCCCCTATTATAGCCCGTTAATAAATGAATGAAGAAAAGCAGTCTCTCGAACTAAAACATGCTTACTTCCCGTAAAAGAGCAAAATACTTTCTGAAACTTAACAAAGGACGATGGCACTGCTTGCAATGGAGAAACAGCCAGGCCTGCATGCTTGGTTAGCGTGATCAAGGAGCCCGAGCTCATAAAGATGGACCTGAGCTAGCTGAGCACTTTCATCTATATTACAAACGGCCAAATAGCAGGGACACTTGTAAATCACTCTGGAGAATGCTGGGCCATGAACCGTTGTTTGCCCTGATTTATTTTTATGAATGATGAATTTGATAACGTCATCTGCTGTACGAGACGATATATTCTAGCTCTCAGATGGGGTAACCGATGTAAGAAACGTGGAAAATGGCTGCTCTAGAGCCAACTTCTGAAGCTGATGAAGCGTGCAGCCAAAAGAAAACTCTAGTTTTGGAAGCATATCTCGCCTTTAATAGTAAACAGGATCTCGTCCTTGGGGCAGAGCGGGTATTACAGGCACAATGGCCACTAGACATATCTGCAAAAATTTGCTGTGCATCATTGGGATAGAGACTCGAACTGCAGTGACAGGGGGTTTCCAAGGTTGCGCAACCAAACAAACGCAGAGTGAGAAGGGAAAGTCAAGACGGTTTCGTCGCCTTTCCTGCCGAGCAAAGGACAATCAACTGCTACAGATCCAAGGGGAGCCCACCAAAAATTCTTTAGACGCAAGCCCGGAACTACCTAAGTAAGGGCCTCACGGGAATTCTGATCCCCACAATATCTCAAGAGTGCCTCGACTAAAACAAAGGACGCTTAACCATAAATGTTATTCCCTGACGGAATGAGTTGTTCAAAGGCATTAACCCCTTGGGAGGCCAAAGTGGGCCAAGGAGAAAAATGAGGGAGCATCTGGGCAGAACGGTCTTACGACTTGAGATCAAATGAATGTGGACCAAAACTGTACCCCACCAAGTTCAAGCCCCCCTCGGACAGCACGCAATCGAGGACCAAACATGCCCGTGATGGTTCGACAGCTGGATTGCCGTGAGAAGGGACATAACGACATCAATGGCAAAAAATCAATTAATTGACGGCTTCACAGTAAAACCTTGACGGATTTGTTAAGAAAGGATCTCTTGAATTCCAAATACTCCAAGGAAACTTTGAACATCAACCCTAGAATCAAGGATGTGATCCCTGAGGGTAAGCAGGGAAAGCCTCAAATGCTTAGCTTCGAGAGAGTTGTTGTCATCCGAAGTGTCTAATTAATAACCTCGATTCCCGGCAGGTGTATTTTGCAGGTTGAAATTTAATTATAACTGGAAAACCACTGGTACAGAAATGTACAAATGGTAGACTTACCGTGACTGTTACATGACACTGTTTACAATCGCTCCGTAAGGTGGCTTCCACCTAAGTGCCAAACTGGCTGAAGTGATGGGCGGAGAGTATATTTCTATTATTTTAAGCCTGCAATGAATTATCGTTTTTGCAGAAACACCTGAAATATCATCTGAAATATCTGCTGAATTTGGTTTCTTCCCTGTGAGTACCAAAATGAAACCGCACTGAGCTTGTGCCAGTATATTCCATCGGTTAAAATCTTAAGATATATTATTTCATTTCTTTATTTATTTCCTTCATTTGTGATGGCAATCTTCTGTTGTTGAGGGAAGACCTGAGCCAAATCTGGAATCGATGGAAACATCTGTGGGGTGGCCATCCAGATGGCTTTGAAGAAATTTCACTGGGCGCATGCGATCAGCATGTCGATCGATAAGTACTTTTAGCAGATCGATCGTGTTTTCACTATGTGAAAGACACAAACTACTTTATGTAAGAACCTCTGACGAGTATATGGGTTATTAATTATTTATAGTGCCAGCGGTTTTTCAGTTATAATTAAATTGCAATCTGCAAAACATACCTGCCACTGGACTGCATCCTTTTCCCTCTTTTGAGGACAACACTGCCCAACAAGCATTTAGACGCATCGCAAAACTGGGCAACTGTACAGTGTTGCCCTGACCTCCAAGGAAATGCCATCTGGCCAATCACCGAGGAAATGCGAATGGGAGAAACTTTGTTTACATTGTTTGCCTCATTAGCAAAAGCAATACAGTTTCTGATGGAGCTACTACAAAAATATAAGTTCTGAATATTGAAAGGGCACAGCATGATTAACTGTCCCAAAAGAATTTGAGCCCCATGTACTGAATACTTTCTGTGTGATACAGGTTTGACAACTCAAACTTTACAAAAAATGTATAACTTATTAGTGCTATGACACCCAGAGAAATTACAGTTTTGAAAGCAAGTTTCTCTTCGAATATAACATTGAAAGAGCAAAACACTGCACCGACCACTAAGTTTCACAAGCTCTTTAAATGTTTGTAGTCAAATCGTGTCTAGCCTGATGCCTTCTCTGTGCAAACTCTTTTGTTAATGAGAAAACAAAGATCACTATATCTGAGCAGAGTTTAACCTGAACTTTAGCAGCCACCTTGGAAAAATGTGGAAGCTTGGATACAGCGTTAAAGACCTAACAGGCATAAAGCATGCAACCAGGGACGTCTAAACGAAAGGAATTGACCTTTCATATGAAATGCTGCAGAGTCTAAAGATTGACCTGAAAAGGTGATAAAATCCTTTTCCTCAAAAGACCAAACTTGGTGGAATAAGGGGGAATAAGACAAAATTGCACCAGAAGCACCCCAAAAAGTGACTGTGAAAAGGACACACTGTCACTTGCCAGTGGTGATGAAATAGCAAGCTGCTATCAAAAGAAACACGCAATGCAAGACACAGCCTTGGCTCTCTGTGTACTTGGAGGAGAAACAGAATGCGCCGGAGGAGGCAGCTGGCACAAATATAAAGCGATAAGGTGGCGTGCGAAACAACAAGACTGAGATTGTGGTAGATGGAGGCCCTTGTTCCCCAACCAAGAGACAGCCTACAAAACACAAAGAAAATTCCCACTTGAGCCCCCCTCAAAAAATTATATGACAATAGATGGAGTCAGACATGCTTATATCCACTTTGATCGTAAAATCTTGTTTGAAGATGCCCAGGCAAGATATACCTGCTTGTAGGCAAATCTGAAAGGTGATGTAATTTAGCCGGAAGATCCCTGATCCACAAATTCAATTTTTTTTTAACATGGCAGAGAGAAGGCTTCAGCAGTTCAACTGTAATAGGAAGAACTACTTGGGGCGGAGACACAACGCCGACTTTGCCTCAAACTGCTAAAACTACAGAGTACCACACTAAACAATGGTATCAGTTATGAAATCAGAGAACTGTGTACCAGCAGCAGTGTTCTTGACCCGAATGGCAGAAAGCGATTGCATATGATAGAACTTCTCTTAGAATTTCCCCCTGAATGGGGTGTGCACTAGCTTCACCCTAACACCAACCAGAACTATCTCCAGAAGATCCATAGCACAAAAACTATAACCAACCAGGAAATACACAATGGTAAACTGCTATGATTCATACCAGCCCTAGAATGGTTTGGGTCACGGAAACAAAGATGATTAAAAACACTTAACCCTGGGCCTGAGGAAAAGCGAGTGGGTGAACAAAGGGTTGGCTTCCTGTGGTAAAGAACAGATAGGAATAAGTTGAGTTGACCGCATGTGCAAGTCCTGAGCCTCCCTCTTCCAAGAGGCAAAATTCAACAGGGAAACCAACCCCTTGTTGACCCCAGAATCTGAACCAGTTCCAGAATAGAGATGCATAGAAGGTCCCCCAGGGTCAACGATGGGAAAGATTAAAAAGCAAAAAATTAGAGAGATAAAACAGACAATATTTGCAAAAATTGGTCAATTTTACAGCAAAGAAAATACACGCTAAACAAAAGACTTGCAACTGAGTCCCAAACAATTACATGTAAGTCAAAACGCACAATTGAGACGGTTAGGATATCATCTAAGACTTGTCAAAATACTCTCAGTGGTTTCGGAGGTCCTCTTCTGCTCAAGTGTTCTTATCTTTCACTTCAGCTAAACCAACTGACAGCTGGACTCAGGGACAGATAAAATAAAGAACAAAACATAAACGAAACGAAAAGACAAGCACAGTGGTAAACTGGCATATGAACTAGTGGACAAAATAACACAAAAATTCAAGCCCGATATGTAGAATAACCTGTAATATCCACGAAATAAAGAGCAAGCATTCACCGCCAAACCAAACAGCACTGCTGACATAATCAAAATGTACAACCAAAGATAAGAAAATAAGCGGCATAATAAAAATAATGCAACTTAAACACAGGTGCAAAAACACGAAGAAAAAATTCGCATGCGAGATAATATACAATACTGACGAATGCAAAAGATAGCAACAAAATTCCCTTTGCTTAATAAAGCACCATAAGTGAACTCTAACCAAGGCAATGTGACTCGCGAGAGTGTGCATATAAAACCAAATAAACTTCACAAAGTGCAAGCTATGTGAAAAAGTGGAGTCAGGTGTATATCTAAACTTACAAAGCGAATTCCTCCACCACACATGAAACAATACATGAACAAAAAATAATCTAACAACAAATATTCCTCACCATCAAGTGGTAACTCCTCGCTTACAAAGCAAAAACCCCCAACAAACACAAAACAATATAGCAACAAATTTTCCTTGCTACATAGCAGTAACTCATCGCATATTAAAATGCCCAAACTTCCAGCAATAATGAAACAAAATAACAAATATTCCATCTCATCGTTAAAAAAGTGGAAACTTCTCGCAATAACAAATATTTCTTGCTACATAGCGGTAACTTATAGCTTAAAAAGGGGAAACTTTCAGCAATAACAAATACTCCTCGCTACGTAGCGGTAACTCGTCGCTTAAAAAGCAGAAACTTTCAGCAATAACAAATATTCCTCGCTACATAGTGGTAACTCATTGCTTAAAAAGCGGAAACCTTCATCAATAACAAATTTTCCTCGCTACATAGCGGTAACTCATCGTTTATTAAAAAATGCAAACTTCCAGCAATAATGAAACAAAATAATAAATATTCCTTGCTACATAGCGGTATCTTATCGCTTAAAAAGTGGAAACTTTCAGCAATAACAAATATTCCTCGCTACATAGCAGTATCTTATCGCTTAAAAAGCAGAAACTGATGGGGCCTGGAGTAGGTGGAATAGTGTGCTCAAATGCATGAATGGGCTTGGTGAGGCACGCCTTCAAACCAGTTGTCACAAGATGTCGTGATGAGGCTAACAACACCAAGGTCTGGCGTGGTAAAGCCAGCAGTTAGCTAAACTCCATGGATGCTGGATTGACTACTTTGGGAAGCTAACGATTTCTAGCTGGACAAGGCATAATTGAATCTAAAGGAAACACTGTGCACTAGCAAAGGAAAAATATGTGATGTGCCTAGCGTACTACTAGTACGAAGACTGTTGTAGCATAACATGTTTGTGAGTACTGTTTGTTGAGACCAGATATGCAACAGATGGTAAAACTGATAGCATAGGATAGGAATACAGTAGTAATGGATAGGAATAATAATATAGATTTAGGCCAGCTTAAAAGCTAACCCAGGAAAAGGTGGAATTTTGATTTGAGTTTTGTAACTTTGCAGCGAGGTTTTCTGTATATTGTTTGGCCTTCTGTTTTGAGTTTTAATAATCACCATATACATGAAACAAACCAGCAAGAAACATTTGTATAGAGGAAAAAGTTATAATTCAGTTAACTTTTAATCCTGGGTTAGTGTTAACCAGCTTCCGAAAAATCCTGCCCTCTGTTCAACAAGTTTACCTGACATGAGCCTGCAATCCAATCGAAAACCAGCACTTTGTCAGTGGTCAACTTCAAGAAACACGTGACCTCAATGAACTGTAAACTTGAGCCCATGATATGGTCTTGTGATACTGGTCAGCGGATAACTTGTTTTGACAGGTGTCAATTCATCTATAACATGGATATCTAATATCAGAGAAATACATGGTAAACCAAGGTTGCATTCTCTGTCAACCTATTTGGAGTATGGCGCCATGTTGTGCGACCCTGTCGTGGCTGTCGCTGTCTTGCGTACGCGCCCACAAGCAATACCGCTAGCCATGATGAACATGAGAAAATCAACTCATGGGTTTCATTTTCTTTCCTATATGAGTATGGGGCTCCGCTTGGTGGCCCTTGGGCCACCGGAGCTCTGCTAATATTGACATGAGCCTAAGTATTGATAAAGATACCAAGTCAACGTAGCTAATAGTGTCCATTCTTTATGATATCAAGTTCTTTGGCATGTTTGTAATGCACTTACGCAATGAAGAAATAACATCTCTTTGGCTGAGACATATTGATGGACAGTAATACAAAGCTTTTGTGGTTAACCATACCTTACAAGTAAAGGTTACATTTACCTTTCAGAGCAACTTTGCTGATAAAATCCTCATCAGAGGAGCTAACATCCTCTTGGCTCACGGAGCCTTCACAGCCTAGTTTTGAATAAAAATGTATACAATTGTTGTGACTGGTTAAATTGATGTATGTAATACTTTGAATAGGAAAAAGTACCCTTCAGCCTTCTTAAGAAATGCAGGAGCCTAATTAATTGCAGTATTGTGAAAAAGTAATGCAAGCAAAATGCGCAAATTTCGTTCTTTGTTTTCCCGATTTTTCGCGTGAAACTTCATGCAAAAGTTCGAGCTGAAATTTGCAACATTTTACTTGAACAAAGAGTGATTTTTCCTTGAACTTTCATTGCCTCACTGACAAATCACGTTATTTTGCTAGCCAGGACACGAAATTTCGCTAGACATTCAACAATAGTTCAGTAGCCTTCTTGTGAAGCCCTCTATGTGACCGATACCTTCAAATGGTCATGTAACTTACATGAAATATATCATTGTTTATTGTGCGAAACTGCGCCATGAATCAAAGCTTATACCTTACAAATAGTACGTATCAATCACTAACCAGATAAAACATGCAGCTACACTATGAAGGTTACACATGATATTTGCAAAATCTTTTAAAACAAGTGCGCTGACTTTGAGTTGCGATACGGTGCTGCCAACACACAAGACCAACACTTACCATTTTCTTAAAGTCGGCGAGCTCTGTTTGTTCCACATAAAAATGAAAACATCAGCAGTTTGTTGTGTTAAATCCGCTAAAGCAAATTGACATCAATGATCCAATAAAGCCCGAATTCTAAAGCAGGAAGGTTTGCTATGAATGCTTTCACAACGACGAACATTTTGAGAAGATGCCGATCGCTCGGAACAACGTCCTTGTGTTTATTCAACCCAGTTTCCTTACAGCTGTACGCGGACGTATATCCGGCTGTTGTTTTGTCTCTGCCAATGAAGTAGCAGAGACATACAGTGCTGTGCAAAAAGAATGGAAACGAAATTCGCTACTTTTCGCGACTTTTCAGTGCTTTTCGATGAAATTTAAAGAAATTTCAAGTGAAACGATTTTTCGTACAAAGTTCGACGAATTTTCGAAAGGTCTATTGTTTTAATCAAAACGATAATTCGGGCTCTTCTTCGCAAGACCGCGCGAATATTCACGTGAAATATCGTTGAGAGTAACAAACTTTCGAGAGAAAGAGTTAGCAGCGCGGCGAAAAGTCGCACGAAAATTCGCTCTATGAACAATGTTTGAAAACAGATGTAAACATCCCTCTGTATTTAAAAATTCAAACTTACCCAGTTTATTAACTCTCCTGAGACTTCATCTCCATGCTCACAGTGTGATGCAAATGGTCGCATAAACATGGCAACCATTGTTTATATCCATACATTCAAAGATCGATCGTCAGTTACTCCTGAGCAATCATGCCCACCGTATCAAACTACACGCGTACTCGAATTGAGTCTCTTTATCGACAAAGTCTTCATCCAGTGGAGATGTTTAAGGTGTTAAAAGGAGAAGATTTGAAAGTCAGTTTCGCAACGGTCACACGTATAATCAAGAAACTGAAACTCATGGGATCCACGAAGAAAGGAACGAGTACTGGAAGACCCAGAAAGTTAAATGCTGAAGCCAGAGCATTTATAGAAGATCAGATGCGGAAGGATGATGAAACAACCAGCCGCGCGATCCAAAAGAAGTTAGCCAGACGTGGAGTTGTGGTCCATCCATCAACAGTGCAGAGATCCCGAAAACAGCAGGGCTGGACTCTTCAACGAATGAGATACTGTCAGCTGATTAGAGACGCGAACAAAGTCAAACGCTTAGAGTTCGCCCAGATAGAGACCGGCGATACTTTTGACAACGTCATTTTTACTGATGAATGCTCAGTCTCCCTTGAACAATTTCGCCGTACATGTTACAGGAAAGTCGGCGAACCTGCAAGAAGAAAGCCTAAACCGAAGCACCCGCTGAAATTACACATTTGGGCTGGAATAAGTAGACAAGGTGGGACGAAAATTTGCATCTTCGAAGGAATCATGGCCGCTGACCTTTACTGCGATATCCTTAAAAGCCATCTGGTGCCTTTCATCAACACGCAGCTCCCGGATCACCGCTTCATGCAGGACGATGACCCTAAGCACACTTCACGAGCAGCCAAAACGTTCTTGGAGGAGAATGGGATCAACTGGTGGCCAACCCCCCCCCCCCCGGAGAGCCCAGACCTAAACCCAATTGAGAACCTCTGACACGAGCTGAAATACTACCTGGAAACAAAGGTCAAGCCCCGCTCAAAACAGGAACTGATTGACGGCATTAAGAAGTTTTGGAGGAAGAAGGTGGATGCCACGAAATGTGCGAGATATATTGACCATGTCTTGTACAAAGCCATTCCAGCTGTCGTTGAATTACATGGAGCAGCAACCAAGTACTAAAAGTTCTTGATGAACTTTAAAAAAACGGCTCCTTTAGGAGCCACCAATCTGAGGAAAGTCAATGACCAATAAAACAGAAACAGTTATCTTTTATCCTCTTTTACCTACCGTTGTAGCATAAGAGTTCTTTCTGGGACTAGCTCTGAGTATTTTGGCTTTCTTTAATTTTTTTTTATAAGCGAGTACTGATGGTGCTTGCTGTTACGTGGTAAATTGCTAAATTATTCGCTAAGAGTTCGGATCAAATTTGGCTTCATCCCGCTTCACATTAGTATTTGAAAGCAATGTTTCCTTGCAATATAAATGTGCAAAACAGATCTAGAGTTGGCAAATGGATCATCGTGACGTCAACAAGCAAGTTTAACATCCCAAGCGCCCAAATATTACCGAAGGAAAACAGCGCATTATAAACGATAACGAAATCGACAAAAGAAAAGAAAACACAAAACAAAACAACACATTGACATATTAAAATTATCTTTAAATCTGTTTCACTAAACTAAAGATACTGTTTAGTTCAATGGAACAGACTAAAGATAATTTATTTTATAAAGACACTGAGTCCGCGGGATGCTTTCAATAAGAGTTTAATTCACTGAAGCTAAGCAAAACAGCACTGGTTGACACTGATTAACGTGCCGCAGTGCCTTTCCTTCAATGAAACCGACTCAGTAAACAATGAACTTAAAATGTGGACCGATTGAAAACACACCTCCCCGCATCTACTCCAGATTAAAATAAAAAACACAACGCAACAAAAAAAAATTAAAGCAACTTGTTTGCACATTTAATAAGAGCTTCTCTCTCATTCAATAGAACTGACTCAACAATAAAGTGTGACTTTATTTTTAAGAAGTCGCAAAACATTATGAAAAACAATCTATTATGAAAAACAACCCATTGGCGCGCTTTTCAAAGGACATCTTAATTCAATTCAAATTCAATAGAACCGATTCAACAATAGGGTGTGCCTTTTTCGGCAAGCTTTCTCTCCTCGCCTCTCAGAGACGTACTTCAATTTTTTTTTAGCAGTTAGTGCTACATCTGTTAAACAGATTCGCTTTACTTTATATGTTCCTCGCAAACATCTGAAACCACTTTTTCAGAAGCTGTGCGTATACACTATAATCTTGCTGACACGCGAAGGGAAGGTCAAACGTATTGTTTCTGATTATCTTCGTAATTAGTAAATCTGTTTGTAAACTCCATTGTTGCTTATAAATCTAAATGACAACAAGACGGTAAACATGATAATAACAACTACAGAAGCCAATCACAATACAGGGTTTGTGATCCAAATGGCCTTTCAAAACGCTATAAAAAGGTCAACCTAAAAAAATTCAGTTATCACTTGCTACGCTATCAGAACGAACTCAACTGTAACTTCAAAAACCATGAACAAGCAAATCGCTCGAGTAACCTGGAGTCGAGGTTATTATTCTGACATTTTTCGGACTGCAATAGTAGAACCGTCACCGATTAAGGAGGGTCAGCGGGTCCGTGTTATCTGGGGGAAGTCGAAAAAGGAATATTCAGCAGTCTTGACTTGCTACCCATTAGTTGAGGAGCCAGCCCCTACTCCTGTCCAGCAAGCTCTTCCCCAGCGTCGAGCTAAAGCCAAAAGAAAACTGGTAAGTTGTATTTTTCTCATTTTCACTGTTCCTTTTTTCCTTTCATTGTTAATAATTTTATTTACTCTTACTACAAACTGATGACTGATGATGCCTGTGACTGTATTTAACGCTGCTTATTTGCCCTTTTCTCAGCTGTCTGACACAACGGAACCCCCCGAGAAAGCAAAAAGAGTTAAAAAGGGAAAGGAGCCAGGAAAGGAGAAACCAAAGGAGAAACCAAAAGAGAAACCAAAAGGAAAAGTATGTATTTAACAACTGCCATGTTTTTATCGCTAAATTTCTTTAATTCCATTCATGCTGAGCGAGTTTTCTTCATTCGTGAAATTGTCTAAGGTAAGATCCACTGCTAGCTGTGTCGTTGCATAGCGTTAACTATACCGTGTGGCACGAAACTTTGGCGGGAGTTTAAATTTACGGATCGGTGATTTTTGTATTTTGTGGGATCTAATTTTTGGCCTTTGTAAAAGACTGGTTTTCCCTGGAGGGTTTTAGTTTGTCACAATTACTGTAACTGATATACCTTCAGACGATCATTTTCTGCACGCTTTTTGGCGGCTGCATCGGTGTGTACCAAAGGCAATTTCATCGTTTTATTTCTGAATGTTTTGTTTCTAATTTCATCATTTTGTCATTGAACGGAAGAGACATTTTTTTGTATGTATAATTCCGCCAGCGAAGTAAATTTTTGCGGGGACTTTTTAATGCGGGAACTTTTTTGCCGGTGGGGGAAAAAACCGCTAAAATCACGAACATTAAAACCCCATAAAATTTTGTGCCACATGCTATTTATTGATAGCACATCAAGTCATTGCAAGCTACTTTGTTTATTGTGTTAAATATATGACCGATCGCTTTCTGCACTATAACTAACGAATTATTCTGAGATCTGCATGTGAACCGTTGCCGTTTGGGAAGCTATAATAAGTTACTACTGAAATAGAGTTGCGAATATCATGAGTCATACACTGATTGTTTTACTTGATGTTTCAGATCCTTGCTGCTGAGTCACCCAACAGGGTTTCCCTCATTGAAGATTCCATGGGTGAGAGTTCTGACTCCGACAACGATCTTCCACTGTCATCAGCTTTAGTTGCAGTTCACCCGCCTGAGCCGACACGACAGCCAAACAGTTACCCGCGAATTCCAGAAGACAGTAATTCTGAGACCGAGGCAAAACAATCTGGTGTCAGATAAATGACAACAAAGGCCGTCGACACATTAAACAGCGCGATCAGCAGTGTAAGTAATCATTGTTTATACTTCTTGTGTGCAGACACTGTTTTACTGGGAGACCTGTGCTTTGTTCTGATGAAGGGCTAATGCGTGTAACATCAGTTTCACAAACTCGATGCCGCGGTTAATTTACCTAGATCAACTCTAATTTTTGAAACAACTAAATGTTTCTGCATAACTAAGTGTTTCGCCCACCGATGAGACACAACAGTTTCTTCAGAAACTAAAAACTTGCAATTGAATTGCTGTATATGTGATTGTAATCTGGATTTAAGACATTTTCGTATCAAAAAGCAGTTTTTCTTTCGGCTAAACGACAGGTTTGAGTCAGTTTAACTTTTGTGTACGAATATCTTCACCTAATTAATAACTGACTGAATTGAAAAAAAATGAATCTAGACTAAATTATTTTCCAATATCAATGTCAGTAACTGCAAACAATATCATAATTAGGGGAAATGTTCACACGTGTGGTCACTAACATAAGTTTTATTATTGTTTTAGGAACGCCAACGAAATCTTGAGTCAGCATCAGAAATGCGGCTGATTAGAACCATTCGGGAACGGCTGGAGTGTTCTTTCGCCAGGCAAGAGGCAAAGTTGGACCAACTGCTACAGTCCTTGAGTTCACAGAGCCTTCCGCAGCAGCCACAGCAGCCCTTCAAGCCACAGCAGGTGTCCACCCCAGATGTTAGTAACAGGCAGTCTTCAGTGGAATACCCTTTTATGGCATCAGCTTATTCCAGACCTCCTCTATCAGACCATGACGTTGCATCAGTCCTTCCAGCGACTCCATTATTTCCGGAAGTGGACAGATTTCTGGAAGATGTTTACCCGATGGACAGAGAAATGCCAGGTATGACAAAACACACGCTTTTAGATTAGCATGCACAGTTTTCGATCTGATTTTTTTTCTAAAAGAGACAGACGTCATTTTTACTTATCGTCTGTGGCATGAATTCTTCGTATTTTTTTCAACAATGGAATCTGCAGAATATGTAGGAGTATAGCTTTTCCACTGAAAAATTAAACAAATCGAATGTGGCTTAGCGCTGTCTGTACTCTTATCGACAACGTGTACGTGTCATTACAGTGGTCACTGTCAGTGTCTTTCCTTTTAGAAATGGGCACAGTTCCTGTCGGTGGGTGTCGTGATGTCCGACTAGAAAGAGCGGAATATGATTTTGCCAAAGCTGCAGTAAAGCCGTCACAACTGGTTTTGCGCTTGGTGGATAAGCTGTTTTCAAAGGACGTCTTAATGCGCTCTACCATCCACGGCACAAAAGACTTTGATGCTCTTGACCAGAAGATTATAGCTGCGATAAAGGGTAAGCTTAGTTGACATATTGAAAACGCCGGTCTCTGACAACAAAACAAAGTATGTTTAGGCTGCTAAAACATACTGTTATGAACTTGAATATACTGTATTTTAAAAGAAAAAAAAACATAGCATTACGTTTGTCTTATCATGACCTAAATATACTTAAAGGAGCTCAGTCGCGGTGTTTTGAGTTATTTTGGCCGGGTACAAAATTTCCATTTCACTGAAAGAAACCTGAAAATTAAGTAAATTGAAGACAAAAAGACACCAAAGAGATAATAATAAACCATAAAGGAACAAGGATGGTTAAGGATGGAGAATTTTCACAAAACTTATTCATAGTTTCTCTTTTTTTCCAGCGGAAGTTGTGCAGACATTCGGATACCAGTGCCAAAATTCTGAGGAGCTGAACAGGATGTGGGAAACTTGCAAAGTTAGCATCGGCAAGAGATGCCAAAACACCAGAAATAAAAATAGCAAGCTTAGGCATTTTTTTTTTACCTCTCAACAATAGGCACAATGTTTCTATAGATCTAGGTTTGGGAATCTTTTTTTTTCACTTTTGCTGTTCTATTCTTGTATTTGTATTTGTATTTGGCAATAAATAGACAAGATTAAAATCCATGTTTCGTCATTATAATGTAATTACCGCATTACATTGATGGCTAGTTGGTAGAAAATATATTCTCCTGTTGGGCCCCGCCAGGATATATTTTCTCCCAACTAGCCGTCAATACAATGCGGTAATGCCGTCTCAACCCTGTGTTTAGTTTGTATCACAATTTAACCATTTTTTGATAAAACTTTACTCGGCAAAGAAAAAGCCGAAGAATGTAGACAATTTATCTTCATGCAAACAGAAACTTCAAAAAGCGGTTTCTTTTGTGCACTTTCACTCACGCAGTGACTCACAAAGCGACTACTTTGAATGATTATAACCAATAACTTGCCTTTCATCACCTACATAAAACCCCCTTTTAAATTAAATAGCTCGTAGACATGAACTAGTGTACACTTAAAGACGTCTGAACTGGAAAAGTTAAGTTTTTGTTTCATACCAATACATGTACGTCTCGTTCGCCTGTTACAAACACACACACAACTCACTCAAGACTGGGACCTACCTTCCTTATATGGAGGGCAAACAATGGAATGAAATCCAAAATGGCGTCAGTCCATGAGGGAATTCGAGGGCACATTTCTTGACGTTACCGGTGCACGCTAAGCATTCATTTTACGGCAGTGGAGGTTAACACCACGCCTCGACAGGAGACTCGACATGTTGAGTTGTTTGTGAATGATAAACGGCCATTACAACACAGGCACGCTTTATTTGTGTTATTCAGAAATGGGCTATACCGCTGGCTAATTGACATGGAAGGCTCGTTAATTTACCTGTTGGCAAGCTTCGAGTTATTGTCGAGTTTGCTCCGATGACAGGGCTGAGTATCTTCGGAATTATTGAGCTCAGATGAATGAATAGGACTTGTGACTTTTGGGCGGCAATTCAGTGGATGTATTTCAAAAGAATTCAACAATGCGGCTTAATTATTGTCCCTTAAGTGCGTATCCTTTTGTTCTTTGAAGCGTGGTGATTGCGAAAAAAATGTCACCTCGTGTTTTCATCTCTTTCCACCGAAAAACGTTTCGCTCATAAGCGGCAAAGGTAATATCGGTTTATTATTGATATGCATTTTACAAGCTTGAAAATGAGCATTTAAACGAAATTTTTAGTTCCGTATTACCGGAGAACCGCTTTGTTTTTCATTGAACTAGGATTATTAAATAAAGAACAACAATCAATTTTTTTCAAGCATTCAGATTTATTGTGTTGTATCATTAATCACAAAAAACACTGGCTTTAAAATACCATATTCTGATTTGTAAGCCTTACCGTGCTTTTGAAGAACTGCGTCCAGATGTTTGTATCCCTTCTTCTTTACGTGAGTTTTCAATCCAAGTGTAAGAAGAAATGAATTGTCAATCTTGAAGAACTTTTTGTTCCCAACGAACGTCGCTTTCAAGTTTTCTGGCCACATTTGCGGGACAATTGTCGGTCAAGAGTGTCATCCTAAAGGTAAACAATGGATTTATTTATACGTTTCAGTCGTGAGCTTACCGATCAAGGGAATCGCTGACTTCACGGTGGAAAACATGTAAATAAGTGACCCTGTGTTTTGTACATTAGCTCAATGAATTTCACATATGTTTCAATGGACTTACCGTCAAAAGTGCTTTGATTTCTGGAAGGATGAACTGCCATTTAGACTTCTGAGATTTTTAAACACGCTGTCACCTTGAATTCGTTCGATTAACAACTCGCGTTGTTGTGATCCGCGATGCTGACCCGAAACACACAATTTGTTGATACTGCCGTGACACTAAACTTCTGAAAAGATGAAATGTCGTTGATAATTTTGAGATTTGGCTTAAAAAAAGCTTGTAAATAAACTTAAATTCGCCCGATTCAACTCCGCTTAACTCGCGTTGATTTGTTGGTCGTCACAGCAACCACATGGATCTGACCAATAGAAATCGCGTTTGATTCATTGCCGTGACGTTTATACTCGACTCGATCGTTTCGTACCAGAAAAGCTAAAAGACAAAAGAAAACATCTAAAGGAACAGTAAATGACAAACGAAAGGGTACACAGAATTCAAAATCCAACACACTCGTTTTATTTTCTTCTTGCTTATGAATGTCTACGTTTAATTTGGTGAAAATGGGCCGACTTCCAATAGCTAGCTATCGATCGACAGAGTTTTTTTTATAAATAATTGAGCGGGCTTCCGTTCCATGGGTTTATGTTCACTTGGACTCATCAAAGCGGTATGATTTTAACAAAGCGAGATGTCAAAAATCGTAGCTTAGATTCAAATGAACACTGGAATGAATAAAAGGAGCGAATTTATTGATGAAAAACATTCCAGACACTAGAATGTTTGAGAGTGTTTTTGCGGTCAGACGCCGAGCAATGCGTTCATGTCAATTTCTCAGCCTTTCCCGGGGCCTTTCCACGTGCATGCTTTGAGCTTTTCCAGACCTTTCTTACGAATAAATTAAAATATGTCGCAACAATAGGGTTTAAAAAATCAATCAAGCAGAAATCCTGACACAAAGCAAAAATATCGCACCTAACATCAAAGCGTTTGCGCTCGTGCAGTAGCCAGCCACATGTTCGGAAAGTAATCGGTCCGTGAATTATGAATATTCAATGAGAAAGAACAATAGCGTGAATATATGAATAATAATCGACCCACAAAATGTGGGTACACACTTAAAGCGTGCCTGTGTTGTAATGGCAAAGGAAAGTCGAAGGACTTCACGACAGAGGAGAATGTGAGCTTAGATAGAACATTATTGACAGTCGAACTGGTAAGGGCATCACACTGTATCTCTTCATACACAAACTATTGATCGAATAAACGTTAAGCTTGTAGGTTTTTGAAATATCTTGTGAATTCTTTTGAATAGTTTCATTCGGGTTGTGTTGACACTCAGCTTAATTGCTTAAGCTTAATTGTTTTGAAGGTCATCGAAGAGCTGTGTGTACAGTTGTCAGTTCCATTCATTCATAAATACCATACGCTTACCGACACTCAACGAAATATCGTTTCGGGATTGTGATTTTTCATTTAGCTACGTGAATTTTCGTTTCATTTCTGGTGAAATCTCATCGAAATACCGTTCTTAGATTAGCGAATTTTCGTGTTGCTCAACGAATTTTCTTCAAAATATCGCCCGATAAATCACAATTCTTCGCTCGAAATTTCTACGATATTTCGCGGGAACAATAGCCGAATTTCGAGGAAATTCGTTTGCATTCTTCTTGCACAGTACTGTAGCAACCGCCAGAATTACTTCTGCATTCACATACTTGTGTTGTTTGTGAATGCGTGGCTTTGCATTTTTTTTCTAAGTCTAGCAAACGAACAATAAATTTAAGTCAAGATTCAAAAATAAGGTCGCATTTTTCGACTGTGGACAGTCTTATTATGTGTGCATTGTAGCCTAAAGTCTGTTTCAAATCTAAACAAAAGAAAACTGTCCGTATTCTGAAGAGAGAAGCCTGATTCTTTTGTATGTTCCAATCATTAATAATGAAAGCAGTTCTGGTAAGCTGTAATAATATTTGCATGTAAGCATGTCAATAGCACATGTTCTTAAACAGTAATGTCTCCCTGTATGCATTGCAGTACATGTAGTCACAAAGATTTTTTTCAATTTATTAACAGGCATTACATCGGGTAAATTACAAATTGAGCTAACAATATAACTACTGAACAATTAACTTTCATTTCTGATCATACTAGTTCTATCGCGATATTGCACTTTTACACTTTTATGACTTAATATCAGAAAAGCACAGAACTTATCTTATCCTAGTGTAACATTAACAATATAAATACAATTATCGTTATTACTAATATGGAAAACATTGCAAAACTTTTTGTGTCCTATGACTAAATTACAATTAACTTTTTTCTTATCTGAAAAGTTCTAGAAAAAAACTATTTTTTCAATACTACAAATATAAGTTACTCTATTGTTGAAAAAGAAAACTCCACAGTTCAATAAAAAAGAAACAAAAACTGGTAATAATTTTCTTAAAGAGTTCTAATTTGGTCGGTTATTGTCTTTCCGGCACTGTTTGCCAATGCTGACTTTAAACTGCTCCCACATGAGAAATTTATCTTCCACGCCACGGTACTGGTAGGCAAAGGCGTTTACAACTTCCTCTGAAAAACACAAGGTAAGGCAAAGTTAAATTTAAATCATTATAAAATCTGTTCTAAACTTAATTTTGATAAAAAAGACAGCAGTCATATAGCCAATCCTAAAATTACAGCTCCACATTTCTTGCTGGTTCATAGTTTTTTCTGAATCTACTCTTTTTTCAAAAAAAGATACAGAAAAAAGGTAAACATGTTTTCAATTTAACTTTGAGAAAAAAATCTAGTCATATAGCACAATGTTATAACACAAATATTAAACTAACCTCTTATTGCAGCAATGATGCCTCGGTCCTCGGTTACTGTAATTCATCAAATTCTGTATTGTATGAAATGCAAAGATCTGCTGTTGGTCATTGACTTTTATCAGATGTGGTGGCTCCGAAAAGAGCCGTTTTTAAAACTTGGTGGCAGTGCCTTCAACCTCCACTACAGCTGGGATGGCCTTGTACAAAACATGATCAATATATTTTGCACATTTCTCCAGCGTGACTTTCTTCGCCCAGAATTTCTTGATGCCGTCCACCAACTCTTGTTTGTTGCTTGGCTTCACTTTGGTCTCCAAAAAGAACTTAAGTTCGTGCCACAAGTTCTTGATCGGGTTGAGGTCAGGACTTTCCGTGGGTGTTTTCCACCAGTTGATGTCGTTCTCCTCAAAGAACGCCCTTGCTCGCTTAGAGGTATGCTTTGGGTCATTATCTTGCGTAAGACGATGATTGGGCAGCTTCTCTCTAACGAACAGGACCAGAGTGGTTTCAAGGATGTTGCAGAAGAGAACAGCATCCATGATGCCATCAAAGATGCATATCTTTGTGGCACCATGTCTACTAATCCCACCTCAAACATGAACTTTAACTGGATGCTTTGGTTTTGGCTTGCACTTCATCAGCTCATCGATCTTCCTGTAGCAGGTACGGCGGTACGACTGAAGGGAAACGGAGCATTCGTCGGAGAAGATCACACTGTCAAAAGTGTCTCCACTTTCCAACACACGTCGAGCGTACTCCAGTCGTTTTGTCTTGTTTGGGGCTCGGATGAGCTGACAATACGCCGTTTTCTGCAGAGTCCAACCAAGCTTCTTTCTTGTTCTTCGTACAGTGGCTGAACATACAGAAATTCTGTATTTCTCCAGCTTCTTCTGGATCTGGCTGCTTGTCATCTCATCATTTTTTTGCATTTGCTGATGAATGAAAGCTTTTGCTTCGTCAGACAGCTTTTTAGGTCTTCCAGAACATGGTAAATTTGCCACGGAGCCTGTAATTCGTAGTTTCTTAACGATTCAAGTAATGCAAGCGAGACTAGCACTCAAACCTTCATTCTTCAAGGACCTTAATATTGCAACTGGGGTGAGACCTTGTTTGTCAAGGACCTTGATTCAAGTTCTTGTATAATCTGATACTTTTGGCATGATCTCTAATTCACAGGCTATTTGAGTGCTCGAAGGCAAATGAACGCGAAACCTGTTGTCTGTTCTATTATACCCGAAGCATTGCTATGGTAGCTATAATAACGAACCTGCGTGGGGACTAGGACTACGGTGTGAAACCTTGTGTGTTATTACACAACATATATTTCGATCTCGGCAGCTTCTTGAGCGAGTGTCAACTTTTCGTAATGATACTGCCTGCAAATTTTTCCTTGTCGACTAACAAGGTGAGTTTTAAAGAGAAGTTGCTCGACTTACCACTGAATTTAAATCTTAAACACGTCCAGGCTGTGTTTCAGGTAGGCTCGATTTCCGCCGCTCTCTCAAGCTCCCTTCCCGAACAGTGACTGGTAATCGAGCTTATGTTTCAGGCTGTGACAACACAACATCGAGAAGGATGATTCCTATTTTCATCGCAGTGAACTTTGCATGAAAATGTGTGAGTTTTCCCTTGAAAATTCGCTTTGAACTTTCGAGTAGAATGAATAATTGCTCGAAAGTTTGCAGCATATTACCACACACCGCAAACTATTGCACGAAAGTTCACTTGGATCGAAACAATAGATGTCGCAAAAATGCAGCGAAATATTGCAAATTGTTGAAGAGATTTCTTTTCAAGCGAAATTTCCTCAAAAAGCCTTGAAAAGCGCAAATTTCGCTGAAGTTCGTTTGCATAACTTTTTCACAATACTGTATTGCTGACAGGAAATATAAATTATATGCTTAGGTTTCATAACATAAAAAAAAAACAATTTTCTTGTATCCAGTGGATGTTCTTTTAAACACAGCTGATACTCGAAACACAAACATTTCTGAGGAACTTTATCCACAAATTCTTCATCTGGTGATCTACGATCTTGATCTTTGTTTACAGAGCCTTCACAGCCCATTTTTTTAATAAGAAAGACCAAAGCTGTGGTTAAATGGACATATATGATACTTTGAATAAGACATACTAGGTAACACAAACACTGGGCTTCAGCCTTCTTAAGAAGTGCATGCAGAAGTCTTAAAATATAATAGCTGACAGGAAATGCAATGCTTTTAATTAGGCTACCTAACATAATTTGAGAAGACTAACTGTCTTGAACCCAGTTGGAGTTCTTTTGATCACTAATTAACTCATACATAGTTGTTAATTTACAATTCAGACCAACTTTGCTGACAAACTCATCATCTGATGAGCTATTAAAGCTTGATTCACAGAGCCATGAGCCAATTTTGCCTAAACAAAAAGCACAAATCTGGTTATGTATGTGATACTTTGAACAAGATGGAGCCTACAGTGACGTTCAAAAGTAAGTTACCACCTTCTTTCGAGACGAGAATCTCGTCTCGTGAGACAAGACTCTTGTCTCAAGAGATAAGACTCTTGTCTTGAGAAGCGAGACTTTTGTCTTGCGAGATGAGAGTCTTGTCTCGCAAGAGCTTTAAAAAACTGTAAGTATGGCTGCCTGAGCTTCTTGCGAGATTTTAATGGCCTATTGTAAAGGAAATAGTGAAGCAACAGTGCAAGGAAAACTTTGCACGATCTGATGAAGCTTAGCTTGCGAGCGTCGGCGCCGGATTTCGGATGTTTACCACGTTCATAAAAAATGTAACTCCTGAGATTTTCAACCCACATGGCTCGAGAATAATATCTGTGAATATATATGCTGCAAATTTTTCAGTTTAAGTTATCGTTCATGGAAATTTCGTTAATTAAAAATGCCAATTAAAAGCAATTTACTTGGAGTTCGGGTGTTACTGCTATGTCATTTTAAGCTGTCGTTCTCTCTTTGATCATTTTAATTACAAGAACGAGTTCTAGAAAAAAAATCGTTCGAAGTTCACTTGTTAAGCATAATGACAAGTTGATATTGTTGGTCTGTAGCCTTACGTGATCTGAAGGAATGCTACAGTGATTAAATTTGTTTTTGTTGAATTTGACGGATCGATTTTCGGTTAAACCTTTTTATTTGTACCAGCACATTTAGTGCCTTTTCTCCTGCTAAAAAGTCGGAAAAAGTAAAGTAAACAAATCCTAAAAGTTTAAATCATAAGAGGCATCGACAGTGTGAGTGTCTCAGTAAGCTGTCAATTTGAACAATTACTGTGCTGGACAGATTGCTTTCCAGGTTACGCACGTACTATACATATAGTTCATTGTGCGCGAATGTTTCTGTTTCAAACAACTGAAATGCTCAATGCTTTTTTTCTTCAGTCTTAAAACATAACGTTAGAGTTAGGCTAAACCCTAAACAAAACCTATTTTTGGCTAATTGCTTAATCAAATTATATATATATTTCATTGAAATTCGCTCTTCCGTTACCGACTTCTGCGAACAAAACTTGATGGATGTTTGCTATTCATTTAAGACTACAATCCTGGTCAAAAGTGTTGGGACAGTTACGGCAGATGACTTCACAGGCAGCCTCTCTTAAGACCAAAACTGCGCAAGCCTGCCTACCCCACTTCCCCGTGTCAATGTTGATAAAAATCTTGAAGGAAAAAATCCTTGACAATAGCTTCAGAATAGCCACGTTTCAAGAATTGTTCGCCTCCTAGAACAATATTCTCAAACTAAAGAGATGAGAAGATAGATATACACGTCTTATTCCAATAATAGCGATTTTTCAGCAATCTCATTTGGTTCCAACACAACTGTCTAACCACTTTCTATTATCCCTTTTTCCTTTTTTCCCACATCCGATCTAGTCTTTAGAATAGCTTTGTTTTCATGCAACATTGCGAGAGGGGAGGGGGGTCAATTGTACTTGCTTCCATTCATCTTTTGTTCTAAAACGTTAAGGATGTAGTTGAAATCAGGGGTTTTAGCGCGCAAAAGGGGGGAGGTGTCCCAGCAACTTATGGCCAGGATTGTAGGTTTACACTAGAGGAAATTGTTCCGGATTCGTGATGAATCTGGAAGGTTTTAGTGCCGTTACACAAAAGTGGACGAATCCAGAATAAAAACTCCCTGGTCTGGTCATGTCTCGCGAGATTTTGAATCCGGAATTTAATGTGGGAACTTTGAATCCGAAAACTTTTGAATCTGGAGAGTTTTGTCGTGTAAACGATTTTCTCTCGAATCCGGATATTTTTCCGCCTGTGATCTTTTGAGTTTGCAGTGGAACGAAAATGGCGGATTACATGATCCAGTCATAGTCGAGTCGTAGGCACATTGATGGCCATTTGATGGCGGTCACTGGGTAATTACCTCGTACTGTTTCAGGTGTAGGTAATCACTTTTATAATGGTTAATGCCATACTCCTCAAAAACGCAATTTATACTTTACTGTGCAGATGACGACGATGGCACGATCGAAAACCTTGACGGTTCTAGATATCAAGTAAATACCAGAATAAATGTGACCCTCCATACAAAAACACGTCTTATGAAACATGGCAATTTGGGTGAAACCGGGTTTCAAAAGGGTTTCTAAAGAGTTTCCAAAGGGTTTCTAAAGATTTTCAAAGGGTTTCCAAAGCGTTTCCAAAGGGTTTCAAACTACTGAAACCGTGTTTCTAAAGGGTTTCCAAGGGGTTTCTAAAGAGTTTCCAAAGGGTTTCCAATGGGTTTCTAAAGAGTTTCCAAGGGTTTCCAAAGGGTTTCTAAAGAGTTTCAAAGG